>NW_028284057.1:702500-722500 GCF_059516105.1 Syngnathus floridae
GCGGACGCCCACGTGGCGTGCCGCGAGTCGGATCGCGCGCTCGGCCTCCGTTGATGACCGCTAGGTGCGTGCGTGGAATCGGGGCGTCTCGGTCTCGCTGCCGTACGGCTCGCGCTAGGCCTGCGGGGGCGGCGTCGGAGCGCGCGCTCGCGCGGCGGCCGTAGCGCTAGAGGGCGACCCGCAAGTGGGGAGGAACCGTCCACCCAACGCCGGCGCTAGCCGGGGCCGGTGGGGGCCCTACCAAGGCGGGTCATGGTCGCATGTCGGTCGGTCCGGCCTCTGTTTACCGAGGCGGCCGGCACCTCCATCTGCCTTGGATGCCCCGAATCCGCAGACTTTCCTCCGGCCTCAGCTTAACGAGACGGCCGTTGCCTCCATCCTTGGATGTTAACATTCGCAGAGTTTCAGCTCCGGGCTAGGGCGGGTGAAGTCGTCTCGAACCACGTGCCTGAAGGCCGCCTCGCGCCGGATGCAGGCCCCGCTCTGTCGTGCGGTGTGACCGTCCAACGCGGGCATCGCTAGATTAGCCGTGGCCACGATCCTTCCACACCGCGAGCCTTTCGCCCTCGGCCGCTCAGTTCGCGGGCCGCTGATCCCGCTCCATCTCTCCGGCCTGTGTTTAAGGAGGCGGCCGGTCCTCCTTCCTTGGATGGACCATTCGCATATTTTTCGCCCGGCCTGTGTTTAAGGAGGCGGCCGGTAACTCCCTTTCTTGGATGAGACCCAACATTCGCATATTTTTCGCCCGGCCTGTGTTTAAGGAGGCGGCCGGTCCTCCCATTCTGCCAGTGTTCCTTGGACTTTGAATATTTCAAAGTCTTTCCGCCCAACATTCGCATATTTTTCGCCCGGCCTGTGTTTAAGGAGGCGGCCGGTCCTCCCATTCTGCCAGTGTTCCTTGGACTTTATTTCAAAGTCTTTCCGCTCCGGGCTAGGGCGGGTGAGGTCGTCTCGAACCACGTGCCTGAAGGCCGCCTCGCGCCAGATGCGGCCCCGCTCTGTCGTGCGGTGTGACCGTCCAACGCGGGCATCGCTAGATTAGCCGTGGCCACGATCCTTCCACACCGCGAGCCTTTCGCCCTCGGCCGGTGTCGGTCAACGTGTGGGTGGGGGGGAAGGACGGCTGCCGGGAGCAGACAGCCGTCCCCGGGTGGGGTGTACAGTCCCTTCACCGCGGCCGCCGGGAGCAGACGGCCGTCGAGCGATTCTGCCATTGTTCCTAGGACTTTGTACATTTTAAAGACCCTCCGCGCGGGCCGCTGATCCCGCTCGGTCGCTCCGGCCTGTGTTTAAGGAGGCGGCCGGTCCTCCCATTCTGCCAGTGTTCCTTGGACTTTGAATATTTCAAAGTCTTTTCGCTCCGGGCTAGGGCGGGTGAGGTCGTCTCGAACCACGTGCCTGAAGGCCGCCTCGCGCCGGATGCAGGCCCCGCTCTGTCGTGCGGTGTGACCGTCCAACGCGGGCATCGCTAGATTAGCCGTGGCCACGATCCTTCCACACCGCGAGCCTTTCGCCCTCGGCCGGTGTCGGTCAACGTGTGGGGTGGGGGGGAAGGACGGCTGCCGGGAGCAGACAGCCGTCCCCGGGTGGGGTGTACAGTCCTTCCACCGCGGCCGCCGGGAGCAGACGGCCGTCGAGCGATTCTGCCATTGTCCCTAGGACTTTGTACATTTCAAAGACCCTCTGCGCGGGCCGCTGATCCCGCTCGGTCGCTCCGGCCTGTGTTTAAGGAGGCGGCCGGTCCTCCCATTCTGCCAGTGTTCCTTGGACTTGTAAAAGTCTTTCCGCTCCGGGCTAGGGCGGGTGAGGTCGTCTCGAACCACGTGCCTGAAGGCCGCCTCGCGCCGGATGCAGGCCCCGCTCTGTCGTGCGGTGTGACCGTCCAACGCGGGCATCGCTAGATTAGCCGTGGCCACGATCCTTCCACACCGCGAGCCTTTCGCCCTCGGCTGATGTTCGGCCAACGTGTGGGGAGGGGGTTGTGGACGGCTGCCGGGAGCAGACAGCCGTCCCCGGGAGGGGAGACTTCACGGCGGCCGCCGGGAGCAGACGGCCGTCGAGAGATTCTGCCAGTGTGTTCCTTGGACTTTGAAAAGTCTTTCCGCTCTGGGCTAGGGCGGGTGAGGTCGTCTCGAACCACGTGCCTGAAGGCCGCCTCGCGCCGGATGCAGGCCCCGCTCTGTCGTGCGGTGTGACCGTCCAACGCGGGCATCGCTAGATTAGCCGTGGCCACGATCCTTCCACACCGCGAGCCTTTCGCCCTCGGCCGGTGTTCGCTCAACGCGCGGGCCGCTGATCCCGCTCCATCTCTCCGGCCTGTGTTTAAGGAGGCGGCCGGTCCTCCCATTCTGCCAGTGTTCCTTGGACTTGTAAAAGTCTTTCCGCTCCGGGCTAGGGCGGGTGAGGTCGTCTCGAACCACGTGCCTGAAGGCCGCCTCGCGCCGGATGCAGGCCCCGCTCTGTCGTGCGGTGTGACCGTCCAACGCGGGCATCGCTAGATTAGCCGTGGCCACGATCCTTCCACACCGCGAGCCTTTCGCCCTCGGCTGATGTTCGGCCAACGTGTGGGGAGGGGGTTGTGGACGGCTGCCGGGAGCAGACAGCCGTCCCCGGGAGGGGAGACTTCACGGCGGCCGCCGGGAGCAGACGGCCGTCGAGAGATTCTGCCAGTGTGTTCCTTGGACTTTGAAAAGTCTTTCCGCTCTGGGCTAGGGCGGGTGAGGTCGTCTCGAACCACGTGCCTGAAGGCCGCCTCGCGCCGGATGCAGGCCCCGCTCTGTCGTGCGGTGTGACCGTCCAACGCGGGCATCGCTAGATTAGCCGTGGCCACGATCCTTCCACACCGCGAGCCTTTCGCCCTCGGCCGGTGTTCGCTCAACGCGCGGGCCGCTGATCCCGCTCCATCTCTCCGGCCTGTGTTTAAGGAGGCGGCCGGTCCTCCCATTCTGCCAGTGTTCCTTGGACTTGTAAAAGTCTTTCCGCTCCGGGCTAGGGCGGGTGAGGTCGTCTCGAACCACGTGCCTGAAGGCCGCCTCGCGCCGGATGCAGGCCCCGCTCTGTCGTGCGGTGTGACCGTCCAACGCGGGCATCGCTAGATTAGCCGTGGCCACGATCCTTCCACACCGCGAGCCTTTCGCCCTCGGCTGGTGTTCGGCCAACGTGTGGGGAGGGGGTTAAGGACGGCTGCCGGGAGCAGACAGCCGTCCCCGGGAGGGGAGACTTCACGGCGGCCGCCGGGAGCAGACGGCCGTCGAGAGATTCTGCCAGCGTTCCTTGTACTTTGAATATTTCACAGCCGTGCTCGCACTTAGGAAATTTTCGAGCGCTGTGGCACTTAGACATTTTTCGTCAAGAGAGGCACTTAGACATTTTTCGTCAAGAGAGGCACTTAGAAATTTTTCGTCAAGAGAGGCACTTAGAAAATTTTTCTCTCTCTCTCTGTGTGCCTTCCAGGGTGCTTTGCCGTGCAACCCTGCCTGGGTGGCCGAGCAGGGGGCGATGCTGGCGGTTAAACCAGCGCTCGACTCTTCGCCGTTCTTTACCGTCAATTCCGCGCCCCCCATGCTCGTTCTGACTATATTTTGCGAAAGGGGAGTAAATCGTTGATGAGTACGCTGACTAGTGGGACCAACCATCGTACTCTGGCGCACCTGAAGACCAAAGTTGGTACTGCACCCTACCCCTGGTACCCCAACCCCTGGTACCTAAAGAGGGAGAGGCCGAATTTTCGCTTTCGGCGGCCGACCGCGGGAACCAGCCGAGGCGGACACTTTTCGGCTCAAGAGCCGTTGGCACTTAGAAAAAATTCGCACAAGTTGGCAGGACTTCCGGGGCCAGAGGCCGAATTTTCGCTTTCGGCGGCCGACCGCGGGAACCAGCCGAGGCGGACACTTTTCGGCTCAGGAGCCGTTGGCACTTAGAAAAAATTCGCACAAGTTGGCAGGACTTCCAGGAGAAGAGGCCGAATTTTCACTTTTGGTGGCCGTTATGGGGAACCAGCCGAGGCGGACACTTTACGGCTGTTGAGTCGTTGGCACTTAGAAAATATTCGCCAAACTTGGCTTGACTTCCAGGAGAAGAGGCCGAATTTTCACTTTTGGTGGCCGACCTGGGGAACCAGACGAGGCGGACACTTTACGGCTGTTGAGTCGTTGGCACTTAGAAAATATTTGCCAAACTTGGCTTGACTTCCAGGAGAAGAGGCCGAATTTTCACTTTTGGTGGCCGACCTGGGGAACCAGCCGAGGCGGACACTTTACGCTGGTTGAGTCGTTGGCACTTAGAAAATATTTGCCAAACTTGGCTTGACTTCCAGGAGAAGAGGCCGAATTTTCACTTTTCATGGCCGTTATGGGGAACCAGCCGAGGCGGACACTTTGCGCTGGTTGAGTCGTTGGCACTTAGAAAATATTTGCCAAACTTGGCTTGACTTCCAGGAGAAGAGGCCGAATTTTCACTTTTGGTGGCCGTTATGGGGAACCAGCCGAGGCGGACACTTTAGCTGGTTGAGTCGTTGGCACTTAGAAAATATTCGCCAAACTTGGCCAGACTTCCAGGAGAAGAGGCCGAATTTTCACTTGTGGTACCCGACCTGGGGAACCAGCCGAGGCGGACACTTTAGGCTGGTTGAGTCGTTGGCACTTAGAAAATATTTGCCAAACTTGGCTTGACTTCCAGGAGAAGAGGCCGAATTTTCACTTTTGGTGGCCGTTATGGGGAACCAGCCGAGGCGGACACTTCAGGCTGGTTGAGTCGTTGGCACTTAGAAAATATTCGCCAAACTTGGCCAGACTTCCAGGAGAAGAGGCCGAATTTTCACTTGTGGTACCCGACCTGGGGAACCAGCCGAGGCGGACACTTTAGGCTGGTTGAGTCGTTGGCACTTAGAAAATATTTGCCAAACTTGGCTTGACTTCCAGGAGAAGAGGCCGAATTTTCACTTGTTCTGGCCGTTATGGGGAACCAGCCGAGGCGGACACTTTGCGCTGGTTGAGTCGTTGGCACTTAGAAAATATTCGCCAAACTTGGCTTGACTTCCAGGAGAAGAGGCCGAATTTTCACTTTTCATGGCCGTTATGGGGAACCAGCCGAGGCGGACACTTTACGCTGGTTGAGTCGTTGGCACTTAGAAAATATTCGCCAAACTTGGCCAGACTTCCAGGAGAAGAGGCCGAATTTTCACTTGTTCTGGCCGACCTGGGGAACCAGACGAGGCGGACACATCACCCCGCAAGTGCCGTTGGCACTTTGAAAATATTCGCCAAACTTGGCCGGACTTCCAGGAGAAGAGGCCGAATTTTCACTTTTTCTGGCCGACCTGGGGAACCAGACGAGGCGGACACATCACCCCGCAAGTGCCGTTGGCACTTCGAAAATATTCGCCAAACTTGGCCAGACTTCCAGGAGAAGAGGCCGAATTTTCACTTGTTCTGGCCGACCTGGGGAACCAGACGAGGCGGACACATCACCCCGCAAGTGCCGTTGGCACTTTGAAAATATTCGCCAAACTTGGCCGGACTTCCAGGAGAAGAGGCCGAATTTTCGCTTTTTCTGGCCGACCTGGGGAACCAGACGAGGCGGACACATCACCCCGCAAGTGCCGTTGGCACTTTGAAAATATTTGCCAAACTTGGCCGGACTTCCAGGAGAAGAGGCCGAATTTTCACTTGTTCTGGCCGACCTGGGGAACCAGACGAGGCGGACACTTTACGCTGGTTGGGTCGTTGGCACTTAGAAAATATTCGCCAAACTTGGCCAGACTTCCAGGAGAAGAGGCCGAATTTTCACTTGTTCTGGCCGTTATGGGGAACCAGCCGAGGCGGACACTTTAGGCTGGTTGAGTCGTTGGCACTTAGAAAATATTTGCCAAACTTGGCTTGACTTCCAGGAGAAGAGGCCGAATTTTCACTTTTTGTGGCCGACCTGGGGAACCAGCCGAGGCGGACACTTTTCGGCTCAAGAGCCGTTGGCACTTAGAAAATATTTGCCAAACTTGGCTTGACTTCCAGGAGAAGAGGCCGAATTTTCACTTTTGGTGGCCGACCTGGGGAACCAGCCGAGGCGGACACTTTACGCTGGTTGAGTCGTTGGCACTTAGAAAATATTCGCCAAACTTGGCAGGACTTCCAGGAGAAGAGGCCGAATTTTCACTTTTCATGGCCGTTATGGGGAACCAGCCGAGGCGGACACTTTACGCTGGTTGAGTCGTTGGCACTTAGAAAATATTTGCCAAACTTGGCTTGACTTCCAGGAGAAGAGGCCGAATTTTCACTTTTGGTGGCCGTTATGGGGAACCAGCCGAAGCGGACACTTTACGCTGGTCGAGTCGTTGGCACTTAGAAAATATTCGCCAAACTTGGCCAGACTTCCAGGAGAAGAGGCCGAATTTTCACTTGTTCTGGCCGTTATGGGGAACCAGCCGAGGCGGACACTTTACGCTGGTCGAGTCGTTGGCACTTAGAAAATATTCGCCAAACTTGGCCAGACTTCCAGGAGAAGAGGCCGAATTTTCACTTGTTCTGGCCGTTATGGGGAACCAGCCGAGGCGGACACTTTACGCTGGTCGAGTCGTTGGCACTTAGAAAATATTCGCCAAACTTGGCCAGACTTCCAGGAGAAGAGGCCGAATTTTCACTTGTGGTACCCGACCTGGGGAACCAGCCGAGGCGGACACTTTACGCTGGTTGAGTCGTTGGCACTTAGAAAATATTCGCCAAACTTGGCTTGACTTCCAGGAGAAGAGGCCGAATTTTCACTTGTGGTGGCCGTTATGGGGAACCAGCCGAGGCGGACACTTTACGCTGGTCGAGTCGTTGGCACTTAGAAAATATTTGCCAAACTTGGCCAGACTTCCAGGAGAAGAGGCCGAATTTTCACTTGTGGTACCCGACCTGGGGAACCAGCCGAGGCGGACACTTTACGCTGGTTGAGTCGTTGGCACTTAGAAAATATTTGCCAAACTTGGCTTGACTTCCAGGAGAAGAAGCCGAATTTTCACTTGTTCTGGCCGTTATGGGGAACCAGCCGAGGCGGACACTTTGCGCTGGTTGAGTCGTTGGCACTTAGAAAATATTCGCCAAACTTGGCCAGACTTCCAGGAGAAGAGGCCGAATTTTCACTTGTTGTGGCCGTTATGGGGAACCAGCCGAGGCGGACACTTTACGCTGGTTGGGTCGTTGGCACTTAGAAAATATTCGCCAAACTTGGCTTGACTTCCAGGAGAAGAGGCCGAATTTTCACTTGTTCTGGCCGTTATGGGGAACCAGCCGAGGCGGACACTTTACGCTGGTTGAGTCGTTGGCACTTTGAAAATATTCGCCAAACTTGGCCGGACTTCCAGGAGAAGAGGCCGAATTTTCACTTGTTCTGGCCGTTATGGGGAACCAGCCGAGGCGGACACTTTAGGCTGGTTGAGTCGTTGGCACTTAGAAAATATTCGCCAAACTTGGCCGGACTTCCAGGAGAAGAGGCCGAATTTTCACTTTTTCTGGCCGACCTGGGGAACCAGACGAGGCGGACACATCGCCCCGCAAGTGCCGTTGGCACTTTGAAAATATTCGCCAAACTTGGCCGGACTTCCAGGAGAAGAGGCCGAATTTTCACTTGTTCTGGCCGACCTGGGGAACCAGACGAGGCGGACACATCACCCCGCAAGTGCCGTTGGCACTTTGAAAATATTCGAAACTTCCATCAAACACACATCGGCTTTTTCGCCGTCGCTGTCCGGCCTGGGCACCATCGTGGCTCGGACAGTTCGTGTGCCAGCTTCCGTTGGCACTTAGAACATTTTTCAAAATAAAAATAAACAGTCGTGCACATACGTGCCGACTATATTTTGCGAAAGGGGAGTAAACCGATGAGTACACTAACTAGGGGGACCAACAGACCGTAGTGGTCTCCCCTGGTACCTAAATGCATACCCCTGGTACCTCAGCGACTACCCCTGGTACCTAAATGCGTACCCCTGGTACCTCAGAGAGGCCGAATTTTCACATTCCGTGGCCGAACTAGGGAACCGGACGAGGCGGACACTTTTCCGGGAGAGACCCGATGGCACTTAGAAAATATTCGCCAAAGTTCGTCGGACTTCCAGAGCAAGAGGCCGAATTTTCACATTATGTGGCCGAACTAGGGAACCGGACGAGTCGGACACTTTTCCGGGAGAGACCCGATGGCACTTTGAAAATTTTCGCTCAAGTTGGCAGGACTTCCAGAGCAAGAGGCCGAATTTTCACATTATGTGGCCAAACTAGGGAACCGGACGAGTCGGACACTTTTCCGGGAGAGACCCGATGGCACTTAGAAAATATTCGCCCAAGTTGGCAGGACTTCCAGAGCAAGAGGCCGAATTTTCACATTATGTGGCCGAACTAGGGAACCGGACGGGTCGGACACTTTTCCGGGAGAGACCCGATGGCACTTAGAAAATATTCGCTCAAGTTGGCAGGACTTCCAGAGCAAGAGGCCGAATTTTCACATTATGTGGCCGAACTGGGGAACCAGCCGAGTCGGACACTTTTCCGGGCAAGACCCGATGGCACTTAGAAAATATTCGCCCAAGTTGGCAGGACTTCCAGAGCAAGAGGCCGAATTTTCACATTATGTGGCCGAACTAGGGAACCAGCCGAGTCGGACACTTTTCCGGGCAAGACCCGATGGCACTTAGAAAATATTCGCTCAAGTTGGCAGGACTTCCAGAGCAAGAGGCCGAATTTTCGCTCGTTCGGGCCGACTCGGGGAACCAGCCGAGTCGGACACTTTTCCGGGCAAGACCCGATGGCACTTAGAAAATATTCGCCCAAGTTGGCAGGACTTCCAGAGCAAGAGGCCGAATTTTCACATTATGTGGCCGAACTAGGGAACCGGACGAGTCGGACACTTTTCCGGGCAAGACCCGATGGCACTTAGAAAATATTCGCTCAAGTTGGCAGGACTTCCAGAGCAAGAGGCCGAATTTTCACATTATGTGGCCGAACTAGGGAACCAGCCGAGTCGGACACTTTTCCGGGCAAGACCCGATGGCACTTAGAAAATATTCACTCAAGTTGGCAGGACTTCCAGAGCAAGAGGCCGAATTTTCGCTCGTTCGGGCCGACTCGGGGAACCAGACGAGTCGGACACTTTTCCGGGCAAGACCCGATGGCACTTAGAAAATATTCGCTCAAGTTGGCAGGACTTCCAGAGCAAGAGGCCGAATTTTCACATTATGTGGCCGAACTAGGGAACCAGCCGAGTCGGACACTTTTCCGGGCAAGACCCGATGGCACTTAGAAAATATTCGCTCAAGTTGGCAGGACTTCCAGAGCAAGAGGCCGAATTTTCGCTCGTTCGGGCCGACTCGGGGAACCAGCCGAGTCGGACACTTTTCCGGGCAAGACCCGATGGCACTTAGAAAATATTCGCTCAAGTTGGCAGGACTTCCAGAGCAAGAGGCCGAATTTTCACATTATGTGGCCGAACTAGGGAACCAGCCGAGTCGGACACTTTTCCGGGCAAGACCCGATGGCACTTAGAAAATATTCGCTCAAGTTGGCAGGACTTCCAGAGCAAGAGGCCGAATTTTCGCTCGTTCGGGCCGACTCGGGGAACCAGCCGAGTCGGACACTTTTCCGGGCAAGACCCGATGGCACTTAGAAAATATTCGCTCAAGTTGGCAGGACTTCCAGAGCAAGAGGCCGAATTTTCGCTCGTTCGGGCCGACTCGGGGAACCAGCCGAGTCGGACACTTTTCCGGGCAAGACCCGATGGCACTTAGAAAATATTCGCTCAAGTTGGCAGGACTTCCAGAGCAAGAGGCCGAATTTTCACATTATGTGGCCGAACTAGGGAACCAGCCGAGTCGGACACTTTTCCGGGCAAGACCCGATGGCACTTAGAAAATATTCGCTCAAGTTGGCAGGACTTCCAGAGCAAGAGGCCGAATTTTCGCTCGTTCGGGCCGACTCGGGGAACCAGCCGAGTCGGACACTTTTCCGGGCAAGACCCGATGGCACTTAGAAAATATTCGCTCAAGTTGGCAGGACTTCCAGAGCAAGAGGCCGAATTTTCGCTCGTTCGGGCCGACTCGGGGAACCAGACGAGTCGGACACTTTTCCGGGCAAGACCCGATGGCACTTAGAAAATATTCGCTCAAGTTGGCAGGACTTCCAGAGCAAGAGGCCGAATTTTCACTCGTTCGGGCCGACTCGGGGAACCAGCCGAGTCGGACACTTTTCCGGGCAAGACCCGTTGGCACTTAGAAAATATTCGCTCAAGTTGGCAGGACTTCCAGAGCAAGAGGCTGAATTTTCGCTCGTTCGGGCCGACTCGGGGAACCAGCCGAGTCGGACACATTACGGCCGAACACCCGTTGGCACTTAGAAAATATTCGCCAAAGTCGGCCGGACTTCCAGGCGAAGAGGCTGAATTTTCGCTCGTTCGGGCCGACTCGGGGAACCAGCCGAGTCGGACACATTTCGGCGTAACACCCGTTGGCACTTAGAAAATATTCGCCAAAGTTCGTTGGACCTCCAGGCGAAGAGGCCGAATTTTCGCTCGTTCGGGCCGACTCGGGGAACCAGCCGAGTCGGACACATTACGGCCGAACACCCGTTGGCACTTAGAAAATATTCGCCAAAGTTCGTCGGACTTCCAGGCGAAGAGGCCGAATTTTCGCTCGTTCGGGCCGACTCGGGGAACCAGCCGAGTCGGACACATTTCGGCGCAACACCCGTTGGCACTTAGAAAATATTCGCCCAAGTCGGCCGGACTTCCAGGCGAAGAGGCCGAATTTTCACTTTTTCTGGCCGACCGGAGGAACCAGCCGCGTCGGACACATTACGGTGTAACACCCGTTGGCACTTAGAAAATATTCGCCAAAGTTCGTCGGACCTCCAGAGCGAGAGGCCGAATTTTCACTTTTTCTGGCCGACCGGAGAACCAGCCGAGGCGGACACATCACGCCGCTTTTGCCGTTGGCATATTCGAAACTTCCAGAATCGGCTTTTTCGCCGTCGCTGTCCGGCCTGGGCACCATCGTGGCTCGGACACGTCGTGTGCCAGCGTCCGCTGGCACTTAGAAAATTTTTCAAAATAAAAATAAACAGTCCTGCACATACGTGACGACTATATTTTGCGAAAGGGGAGTAAACCGTCGATGAGTACGCTGACTAGTGGGACCAACCATCGCGCTCTGGCGCACCTGAAGACCAAAGTTGGTACTGCACCCTACCCCTGGTACCCAAACGGGGTAGAGGCCGATTTTTCGCTTTTGGCGGCCGACCTAGGGAACCAGAAGAGGCGGACACTTTTCCGAGCAAGTGCCGATGGCACTTCCAGAGCGAGAGGCCGAATAATCGTAATTTGTGGCCGACTTGGGAACCAGCGAAGGCGGATAGGAAGTGGAGTGGGTCCCGCCGGCTGGTCCGCGGGCCAATTGCGGTCCCGCGAGTTAGCGATCGCGGTCCGGAATTCTAGCCGACTTGGGAACCAGCGAAGGCGGATGGGTGGTCACCGAGGTCCCGCCGGCTGGTCCGCGGGCCATTTAGGGTCCCGCGAGTTACCGATCGCGGTCCGGAATTCTAGCCGACTTGGGAACCAGCGAAGGCGGATAGGAAGTCAAGTGGGTCCCGCCGGCTGGTCCGCGGGCCATTTAGGGTCCCGCGAGTTAGCGATCGCGGTCCGGAATTCTAGCCGACTTGGGAACCAGCGAAGGCGGATGGGTGGTCACCGAGGTCCCGCCGGCTGGTCCGCGGGCCATTTAGGGTCCCGCGAGTTACCGATCGCGGTCCGGAATTCTAGCCGACTTGGGAACCAGCGAAGGCGGATAGGAAGTCAAGTGGGTCCCGCCGGCTGGTCCGCGGGCCATTTAGGGTCCCGCGAGTTAGCGATCGCGGTCCGGAATTCTAGCCGACTTGGGAACCAGCGAAGGCGGATGGGTGGTCACCGAGGTCCCGCCGGCTGGTCCGCGGGCCATTTAGGGTCCCGCGAGTTACCGATCGCGGTCCGGAATTCTAGCCGACTTGGGAACCAGCGAAGGCGGATAGGAAGTCAAGTGGGTCCCGCCGGCTGGTCCGCGGGCCATTTAGGGTCCCGCGAGTTAGCGATCGCGGTCCGGAATTCTAGCCGACTTGGGAACCAGCGAAGGCGGATGGGTGGTCACCGAGGTCCCGCCGGCTGGTCCGCGGGCCATTTAGGGTCCCGCGAGTTACCGATCGCGGTCCGGAATTCTACCCGGCCAGGGACCACCGCGAGGCGGATGGGTGGTCACCGAGGTCCCGCCGGCTGGTCCGCGGGCCATTTAGGGTCCCGCGAGTTACCGATCGCGGTCCGGAATTCTACCCGGCCAGGGACCACCGCGAGGCGGATGGGTCTTCACCGAGGTCCCGCCGGCTGGTCCGCGGGCCATTTAGGGTCCCGCGAGTTAGCGATCGCGGTCCGGAATTCTAGCCGGCCGGGAACCACCGCGAGGCGGATGGGTGCTCACCGAGGTCCCGCCGGCTGGTCCGCGGGCCATTTAGGGTCCCGCGAATTACCGATCGCGGTCCGGAATTCTACACGGCCAGGGACCACCGCGAGGCGGATGGGTGGTCACCGAGGTCCCGCCGGCTGGTCCGCGGGCCATTTAGGGTCCCGCGAGTTACCGATCGCGGTCCGGAATTCTACCCGGCCAGGGACCACCGCGAGGCGGATGGGTCTTCACCGAGGTCCCGCCGGCTGGTCCGCGGGCCATTTAGGGTCCCGCGAGTTAGCGATCGCGGTCCGGAATTCTAGCCGGCCGGGAACCACCGCGAGGCGGATGGGTGCTCACCGAGGTCCCGCCGGCTGGTCCGCGGGCCATTTAGGGTCCCGCGAGTTAGCGATCGCGGTCCGGAATTCTGGCCGACTTGGGAACCAGCGAAGGCGGATAGGAAGTGGAGCGGGTCCCGCCGGCTGGTCCGCGGGCCATTTAGGGTCCCGCGAGTTAGCGATCGCGGTCCGGAATTCTAGCCGGCCGGGAACCACCGCGAGGCGGATGGGTGCTCACCGAGGTCCCGCCGGCTGGTCCGCGGGCCATTTAGGGTCCCGCAAATTAGCGATCGCGGTCCGGAATTCTAGCCGGCCAGGGACCACCGCGAGGCGGATGGGTGGTCACCGAGGTCCCGCCGGCTGGTCCGCGGGCCATTTAGGGTCCCGCGAGTTACCGATCGCGGTCCGGAATTCTAGCCGGCCGGGGACCACCGCGAGGCGGATGGGTCTTCACCGAGGTCCCGCCGGCTGGTCCGCGGGCCATTTAGGGTCCCGCGAGTTACCGATCGCGGTCCGGAATTCTAGCCGGCCGGGGACCACCGCGAGGCGGATGGGTCTTCACCGAGGTCCCGCCGGCTGGTCCGCGGGCCATTTAGGGTCCCGCGAGTTAGCGATCGCGGTCCGGAATTCTACCCGGCCGGGGACCACCGCGAGGCGGATGGGTCTTCACCGAGGTCCCGCCGGCTGGTCCGCGGGCCATTTAGGGTCCCGCGAGTTAGCGATCGCGGTCCGGAATTCTAGCCGGCCGGGAACCACCGCGAGGCGGATGGGTGCTCACCGAGGTCCCGCCGGCTGGTCCGCGGGCCATTTAGGGTCCCGCGAGGTACCGATCGCGGTCCGGAATTCTACCCGGCCGGGGACCACCGCGAGGCGGATGGGTGGTCACCGAGGTCCCGCCGGCTGGTCCGCGGGCCATTTAGGGTCCCGCGAGTTAGCGATCGCGGTCCGGAATTCTAGCCGGCCGGGAACCACCGCGAGGCGGATGGGTGCTCACCGAGGTCCCGCCGGCTGGTCCGCGGGCCATTTAGGGTCCCGCGAGGTACCGATCGCGGTCCGGAATTCTACCCGGCCGGGGACCACCGCGAGGCGGATGGGTGGTCACCGAGGTCCCGCCGGCTGGTCCGCGGGCCATTTAGGGTCCCGCGAGTTAGCGATCGCGGTCCGGAATTCTAGCCGGCCCGGAGCCACCCAGAGGCCGTGCACACGCGCCGGGTGGCCGGAAATACCTCCAGCCGAGCGGACATGCACTTTGTAAGCACCTTGGACGAGATGGCTGAGCCTTACTCGACTTCCAGCACCCCGGCTAAGCGTTCTCCACGGCCCGCTGTGCTTCCAGAAGACCTCCAGCCGGTCCTCATGGTGCTTTACTCCTCACTCTCTAAGCCGGCCCAGGCTTCCAGCACCCCGGCTAAGCGTTCTCCACGGCCCGCTGTGCTTCCAGAAGACCTCCAGACGGTCCTCATGGTGCTTTACTCCTCACTCTTTAAGCCGAACGAGGCTTCCAGCACCCCGGCTAAGCATTTTACGCGGCCCGCCGAGCCTCCACAGCACTTCCAGCCGGTTCCACGGCTGCTTTCCTCCTCACTGTTTAAGCCGAACGAGGCTTCCAGAGCCCCGGCTAAGCGTTTTGCGCGGCCCGCTGAGCTTCCAGAGCACCTCCAGCCGGTTCCCCGGCTGCTTTCCTCCTCACTTTCTAAGCCGAACGAGGCTTCCAGAGCCCCGGCTAAGCGTTCTCCACGTCCCGTTGATCTCCCCGGAGGTCGTAACGGGGAATTACCTCCCTCCAGCGGACACGGCGGGTAAATACGCCACCTCTCGCACTTAGCGCACACACCCGTTGCTGCGCGTCCGGTGGCACTTTGAGCGGCCAAACGGCGGGAGTAACAGTCACTCTCTTAAGTTAGGCTCATTTGACATTTTCTTGAACGGTTCGTGGATAAATATGTGATATATACTACATATGATCGCATTTATAGTCAAATCTTTTCAAAATGTCATTCTCCGGGTGCATTCCTCCTCGCTTCTTAAGCCGAACGAGGCTTCCAGAGCCCCGGTTAAGCGTTTTACGTGGCCCGCCGAGCCTCCACAGCACCTCCAGCCGGTTCTCCGGGTGCTCCCATCCTCACTGTTTAAGCCGAACGAGGCTTCCAGAGCCCCGGCTAAGCGTTTTACGCGGCCCGCTGAACTTCCACAGCACCTCCAGCCGGTTCTCCGGGTGCTCCCATCCTCACTGTTTAAGCCGAACGAGGCTTCCAGAGCCCCGGCTAAGCGTTTTACGCGGCCCGCTGAGCTTCCACCGCACCTCCAGCCGGTTCCCCGGCTGCTTTCCTCCTCACTGTTTAAGCCGAACGAGGCTTCCAGAGCCCCGGCTAAGCGTTTTGCGCGGCTCGCCGAACTTCCACAGCACCTCCAGCCGGTCCTCGGGGTGCTTTTCTCCTCACTTTCTAAGCCGAAGGAGGCTTCCAGCACCCCGGCTAAGCGTTCTCCGCGTCCCGCTGATCTTCCCGGAGCTTGTAACGGGGAAATACCTCCCTCTAGCGGACACGGCGGGTAAATACGCCACCTCTCGCACTTAGCGCACACACCCGTTGCTGCGCGTCTGATGGCACTTTGAGCGGCCAAACGGCGGGAGTAACTGTCACTCTCTTAAGGTAGGCTCACTTGAGATTTTTTTAACCGTCCGCGGAGGCGACCGGGACCACCGGGACAGCCGGGAGGCCGTGCGCGCGGGCCAAGTGGCCGAAAATAGCTCCAGGCCGACCGGATCGGCTAGTTGTAGGCACCGCGGATGAGATCGCGGAGCATTATTCGACTTCCAGCGGCCCGTGCGCTTACGCACGCCGCCCGGAACCTCCGGGAGGCCGTGCGCATGCGCAAGTGGCCGAAAATAGCTCCTAGCCGACCGGATCGGCTGTTTGTGAGCACCGCGGATGAGATCGCGGAGCTTTATCCGACTTCCAGCGGCCGGTGCGCTCGCGCACTCCACCCGGCACCTCCGGGAGGCCGTGCGCGCGCGCCAAGTGGCCCAAAATAGCTCCAGCCCAGCGGATCTGCACTTTACAAGCTCCGCGGATGAGATCGCGGAGCTTTATGCGACTTCCAGCGGCCGGTGCGCTCGCGCACTCCACCCGGCACCTCCGGGAGGCCGTGCGCGCGCGCCAAGTGGCCGAAAATAGCTCCAAGACGACCGGATCGGCTGTTTACAAGCACCGCGGATGAGATCGCGGAGCTTTATGCGACTTCCAGCGGCCGGTGCGCTCGCGCACTCCACCCGGCACCTCCGGGAGGCCGTGCGCGCGCGCCAAGTGGCCCAAAATAGCTCCAGCCCAGCGGATCTGCACTCCGCGGATGAGATCGCGGAGCTTTTTTCGACTTCCAGCGGCCGGCGCGCACGACGAGCGGACCCGGTGACGGTCCAGCTCCATCCGGTACCTCGCACGGCCCGCTTCTCCCCCCCGCGCGGACTTCCGAGCGCTCGGGGAGACGTTCGGAAGCCGCCGGTGACGTTGGAGCGGGGAAATACCTCCCTCCAGCGGACACGGCGAGTAAACACACCTTCGGCCAAACGGCGGGAGTAACTATGACTCTCTTAAGGTAGCGGCACTCGACATCTTTTTCACGGTTCGTGGAGGACCCGGCCGGTTCTCGGGGGTGCTTTTTCTCCTAACTCTTGACCCCCGAGGAGGCTTCCAGAGCCCCGGCTGAGCGTTTTACGCGGCCCGCCGAGCCTCCACAGCACTTCCAGCCGGTTCTCCGGGTGCTTCACTCCTCACTCTTTAAGCCGAACGAGGCTTCCAGAGCCTCGGCTAAGCGTTTTACGCGGCCTGCTGAACTTCCACAGCACCTCCAGCCGGTTCCACGGGTGCTTTCCTCCTCACTTTATAAGCCGAACGAGGCTTCCAGAGCCCCGGCTAAGCGTTTTACGCGGCCCGCTGAACTTCCACAGCACCTCCAGCCGGTTCCCCGAGTGCTTTCCTCCTCACTGTTTAAGCCGAACGAGGCTTCCAGAGCCCCGGCTAAGCGTTTTCCGCGGGCCGATGAGCTTCCAAAGCACCTCCAGCCGGTTCTCACGATGCATTCCTCCTCACTTTCTAAGCCGAACGAGGCTTCCAGCGCCCCGGCTTAGCGTTCTCCGCGTCCCGGTGATCTTCCCGGAGGTCGTAACGGGGAAATACCTCCCTCCAGCGGACACGGAGAGAAATTACACCGCCACTCGCACAGAGGCGGGTAAACGGCGGGAGTAACTATGACTCTCTTAAGGTAGCCTCACTTGACATCTCTTTAACGGTTCGTGGATAAATACATGATATATACAACTTATGCTCGCATTTACAGCCAAATAATACAAAATGAGCATTCGGTTATAAACATGGTATTCATAATGTTTATAGGTGATGTTAATATTTATATGTTTAATGTTTATAGGTGATGTTAATATTTATATATTTAATGTTGATAGGTGATGTTAATATTTATATATTTAATGTTTATAGGTCATGTTAATATTTATATATTTATTTTGTACATCATGTTATGGTTATACGACACTCGCTATAGGATCATGATGTGATCATATCGGCGGAAGTCGGCCCGGGCTCCGGGTGAAGAGGCCGAATTCTCGCCACTCGCGGCCGACCGGGGAACCAGCAGAGGCGGACGCATCGCGGCGCGAGAGCCCTTGGCACTTAGGAAAAAAAAATGGCAAAAGTCGCTCCGCGCTCCAGGTGAAGAGGCCGAATTCTCGCCACTCGTGGCCGACCGTGGAACCAGCAGAGGCGGACGCATCGCGGCGCAAGAGCCCTTGGCACTTAGAAAAAAATTGGCAAAAGTCGCTCCGTGCTCCAGGTGAAGAGGCCGAATTCTCGCCACTCGTGGCCGACCGGGGAACCAGCAGAGGCGGACGCATCGCGGCGCAAGAGTCCTTGGCACTTAGAAAAAAAATGGCTAAAGTCGCTCCGGGCTCCAGGTGAAGAGGCCGAATTATCGCTACTCGTGGCCGACCGGGGAACCAGCAGAGGCGGACGCATCGCGGCGCGAGAGCCCTTGGCACTTAGAAAAATTTTAGCAAAAGTCGCTCCGCGCTCCAGGTGAAGAGGCCGAATTCTCGCCACTCGTGGCCGACCAGGGAACCAGCGAAGGCGGGTAAGCTTTCTATGGAGCCCCGCCGGCTGGTCCGCGGGCCGAACGGGGTCCCGTCACCTACCGACAGCGGACGCCGACCCACGCCCGGCAGGAACCACCGAGAGGCGGACACGCTCTCCGACGAGCCCCGCCGGCCGGTCCGCGGCGGGAAATGCGCCCTCTGGCGGACGCGCCGTTGTAAATGAATGGGCTTTGGCACTTAGTGCATTTTCGCTGAAGTTGAGCCGCGCTCCGGGCGAAGAGGCCGAATTCTCGCTACTCGTGGCCGACCGGGGAACCAGCGAAGGCGGGTAAGCTTTCAAGAGAGCCCCGCCGGCTGGTCCGCGGGCCGAACGTGGTCCCGTAAAGTACCGACAGCGGACGGCGACCCACGCCCGGCAGGAACCACCGAGAGGCGGACACGCTCTCCGACGAGCCCCGCCGGCCGGTCCGCGGCGGGAAATGCGCCCTCTGGCGGACACGCCGTTGTAAATGAATGGGCTTTGGCACTTAGTGCATTTTCGCAAAAGTTGAGCCGCGCTCCGGGCGAAGAGGCCGAATTCTCGCTACTCGCGGCCGACCGGGGAACCAGCGAAGGCGGGTAAGCTTTCAAGAGAGCCCCGCCGGCTGGTCCGCGGGCCGATTATGGTCCCGTCACCTACCGACAGCGGACGCCGACCCACGCCCGGCAAGGACCACCCAGAGGCGGACACGCTCTCCGACGAGCCCCGCCGGCCGGTCCGCGGCGGGAAACGCGCCCTCTGGCGGACACGCCGTTGTAAATGAATGGGCTTTGGCACTTAGTGCATTTTCGCTGAAGTTGAGCCGCGCTCCGGGCGAAGAGGCCGAATTCTCGCCACTCGTGGCCGACCAGGGAACCAGCGAAGGCGGGTAAGCTCTCAAAAGAGCCCCGCTAGCTGGTCCGCGGGCCAATTATGGTCCCGTAAAGTACCGACAGCGGACGCCGACCCACGCCCGGCAAGGACCACCGAGAGGCGGATAACGGCGCACACCGCGAACGGCGGGTGGCGGTCGCTGGGTGGCGGTCGGCTGGTGGCGGTCGGGGGGTGGCGGTCGGGGATGGTGCTTGGGGATGGTGCTTGGGACCGGTGGCGCCGGAGGCGCACACCGCGAACGGCTGGTGGCGGTCGGCTGGTGGCGGTCGGCTGGTGGCGGTCGCTGGGTGGCGGTCGGGGGGTGGCGGTCGGGGGGTGGCGGTCGGGGATGGTGCTTGGGGATGGTGCTTGGGACCGGTGGCGCCGGAGGCGCACACCGCGAACGGCTGGTGGCGGTCGGCTGGTGGCGGTCGGCTGGTGGCGGTCGGCTGGTGGCGGTCGGGGGGTGGCGGTCGGGGGGTGGCGGTCGGGGATGGTGCTTGGGGATGGTGCTTGGGACCGGTGGCGCCGGAGGCGCACACCGCGAACGGCTGGTGGCGGTCGGCTGGTGGCGGTCGGCTGGTGGCGGTCGGCTGGTGGCGGTCGGGGGGTGGCGGTCGGGGATGGTGCTTGGGGATGGTGCTTGGGACCGGTGGCGCCGGAGGCGCACACCGCGAACGGCTGGTGGCGGTCGGCTGGTGGCGGTCGGCTGGTGGCGGTCGGCTGGTGGCGGTCGGGGGGTGGCGGTCGGGGGGTGGCGCTTGGGGATGGTGGCGGTCGCCTTGTGGCGGTCGCCTTGTGGCGGTCGGGGGGTGGCGGTCGGGGGGTGGCGCTTGGGGATGGTGGCGGTCGCCTTGTGGCGGTCGGGGGGTGGCGGTCGGGGGGTGGCGCTTGGGGATGGTGGCGGTCGCCTTGTGGCGGTCGGGGGTGGCGCTTGGGGATGGTGGCTGTCGCCTGGTGGCGGTCGGGGGTGGCGCTTGGGGATGGTGGCTGTCGCCTGGTGGCGGTCGGGGGTGGCGCTTGGGGATGGTGGTGGTGGTCGCCTGGTGGCCGTCGACTTGTTTCGGTCGGGGGTGGCGCTTGGGGATGGTGGCTGTTGCCTTGTGGTGGTCCGGGGTGGCGCTTTGGGACCGGCGTCCGGCGGAAAGTGCGTGTTGCGCGGCCCGGAGAAAGTTTCAGCCAAGGGCCCGCCGCTGGAGAAAATTTTAGGTACCAGGGGTGGATGTTTTTTGTCACCGC
>NW_028284057.1:727500-730000 GCF_059516105.1 Syngnathus floridae
ACCGTTTCCCACTTGTCTCTAAAGTGCTCATAAACCAGCTCCATAGGCAACTCACACCTTTGGGGCGTCAGATCATCTAAGATCCGCCGTGCCAGCCCCTTCCTCGCCTCGGAGTAGCCTCTCTGCTGGTAATAGAACACTGTCCTCTTCTGGGCGAGGCGCCTCGCCCACCCCTTCTTCGCCTGACCCCGTCGCCTGAACCCCGCAGATGTTATTGGCCAAACGACCATACCACCGAGAGCCCTCATGACATCAGAAGCAGAAGACTCGATCAGTTCAGGCTCCTGACCTGCTTCCCTGACTAAGCCAGCAGTGGCCAGATGCTCCTCATCCCCCGACAGCAACTCTTCCAGAACTTTATTCTCCACCAGATCTGGAAGCGACGAGGGCAAGGTCCATTTCTGGGGCAACGCCCCGGAAGCCGGGGCGCGCCGACGCACATCCGACACACTGCCTGCCGTACCGCCGCACAGGGACCTCCACTTCCCCCTCACCTGTTCTCTGGTCTTGCCCGTACCCAGCAACCGGGCTGCTTCTGCATATTTATACCTATGGTCTTCGCAATCCACCATAAGCAGTTTGAGATGTCGCACCTCCGCCTCGCTCCACTTGGACTTTTTATACCGGAACCTATTGCCATGGCTCCAGTCCTTCAAGGTTCCGAACCACTCCTCGGTGTGGGTTCGCCGCATGTGCTGGGACACTCCAGCAGCCGTCCGAAAACGGCGTCCACAAAGATCGCACGCGATCCCCTGCACGTCACCCACTCCGCCCACATCCCGGCATTTCGGGACATGACACAAAATGGAATGACTGCTCTCACCGCGCCTGTCGCACATACGACAAACGTACACGACAGATACACCCGCATGCCGAGAGGCAAGATGCACTCCCAGCCTACGGATGCCATCCACGTCCACCCCACACAGAGGGCATTCCCTGGACTCTCGAGGCAGATGCACCAAGACACGGTCCGGGACCAACTGCGTTCCAACAATATGCGATGACGGGCCCTCTCCCGCATCCTCCTCATCTCCATTGCTTAGTTCCCTTTCCAGAACAGGCTGCGGTGCCGTCGCGACCCCCGCCGCCCCAACTCTCATCACCGAGACGGCGGAAGCCACTGACACCACTGAAGAGTTCTCAAGAGCTTCGCCAGCCGGGGTCCACCCGCTCCTTCGGCCGGACTGACTGTGGCTCTGATCCTGCGCGCCTGCTAGCACGGACTTTCCGTCCAAGGAGTTTTCGCAACCGTGGCCTGTAGAAGTGACTACAGGCCGTTCGGGGACCCCAGGCAATGCCTCCGGTGGTTGGTCCCCATGGCCCCCGGAGAGGTTGATTCGCTGTCCGTCCACGTGCCCAACCTCAAGCACGTCACGGGGAGGTAGCCCGAGCAGCAACAGCCCCTCTCCGAGCTGCGCCTCTGCCGATTTTGATAACCCAGAACGGCAATCCTGGGCGGTCTGTTTGTTCTCAGACATGCCTACGGCCTCACTACCGTGAGAACACACGAAAGCCCAAAGACTCTCGATACTATCTAGATTATACCGGGATCAGCCCCTAGCAGCAGCCGGTCAGGCCTGGACAGCCTCACCCCAACTCTCGTTGCAACCGTCTTCCAACCCACAAAGGAGAGGCCTTCCACAGAGTGTAAGACTCACCCCCCGTAAAGCCAGTCGGCGGCCAACGCGCAACCCCGCTGCTTGGAGCACTCATATAGGACCCAAAAGTCCCCGGCCAAGTCCTAAGGACATCAACAAGGAGATACGTGGCCTGCAACACACTTGTGCCACCGCTCAGCCAGAAGGCCTCGCGCGTATCTCGGTAAGGGTTTGAGAAACACATTTCGGCAGAGGCCAAGTCCGCAGAAGCATCCACGTGACACTTCCCAGCCCGACCCCTGATTATCGCCTCCAGGTGAAACTAAGGCAGGTACATAGCTCCAGGTCGTCTCGGTCTCGCTTCATTTCGGTCACACCCTGCCTACCAGCAAGGCGCGGAGCTAACGCACAAGCCAGCGTACAGGATGTTAGAGGTCGGCCCACAAGTGGGAGAGAAACCGTCCGCACAACGCCAGCCGAGGCTGGGGCGGCAGGGGCCCTACTCCTGGTGGGCCTAAATGCAAGTCGGTCATATGATTCAGGAAAATGGGGTACACGGTGGCGGCCGGGAACAGACGGCCACCGGTGGGGAGGGAAAAGGGGGTAAGTGGGGCCACTGGGAACAAGCAGCCGCACTGGGGAGGTCTACAGTTGGGCCAAAGCCGGGAACAGACAAAAGCCCAGGAGCCAAGCCGCCTCGCAATTTCATCCCCACCATCAGAGATATCAGACCGGCATTGACTCCGAGACGCTACGGACACCAAATAGCGCTCAGGGAGAAATTCTCACCTTTCGGGTCAGGAAGGTCGCCCAGGCCGTGCAGCCCCTTCCAAATAACTGCACTCCTGCCGATTTGATGAGCCAGCACGGCAATTCTGGCCGCAACCTTGTCACACACT
>NW_028284057.1:737500-752500 GCF_059516105.1 Syngnathus floridae
GGGCAGAGCGGATCGCCGCGCGGCGGGACGGTCACGGAACGGTATTGACGGGGAGACGAGCTCGGGGAGAGCGAACTCGGCAACGGGGGTGGCACATCGGTTGGGCTCGAGCAGGCGGCTTAGGAGCAACCGCGAGGGAACACGGCGGGGTCCGGGGGAAGGGCGACGGCCGCCCGCGACTCGTCACGGTAACCCAGGCGGGAAGCTGCGCTCCGTCCGAGTCAGACTCGGTCGTCGCGGCCCGGCTGAGGCTCGCTTGGTCGAGGGGGCGCGGCGCTGTGCCGGCGACTTTGCCCGCGCGAGGCACGTACGCTGTGGTCCGAAGGAAGAAGCGCGCGTCCCGAGTCAGACTCGGGCGCCGCAACCCGACGGTATCTCGCTGCGGCCAGGATGCGGAGTTGAGTCGGCACTGGGGGGATCCGGGAAGGACGAAGGGGCGGCGGCCAACAGTCGCAGCTCGTCGCCGCTGTCACCCAGACGGGAAGCTGCGCCCCGGCCGAGTCAGACTCGGTCGGTGCGGCCCGCTGCGGCCAGCTGGAGAGTGAGCTACGTGCCTGTACCGTGCTCCCGACGAACCGTCCCGGGGGGCTGGTGACGTCGCGCGATCGGCGCTTGATGCTGCGACCGGGAGGGAAGCTGCGCCCCGTCCGAGTCAGACTCGGTCGTTGCGGCCCACCCGAGCCCGCACGCCTCACGCGGAGGGGTCATACGCCCCGGCGGCCACGATAGACGTCCTCCCGCTTCGCGGTGGTCGGGAGGGCTTAGCGGATAGGTGCAGATGCGGGGGCGGCTTCCCGAGATAGCCGTCCCTAGGTTAGGCGAGGGTTTGAGAAACATCTTTCGCGGTAGACCGGCGCGGCCGGCGGACGCCCGCGTGGCGTGCCGCGAGTCGGATCGCGCGCTCGGCCTCCGTTGATGGCCGCTAGGTGCGTGCGTGGAATCGGGGCGTCTCGGTCTCGCTGCCGTACGGCTCGCGCTAGGCCTGCGGGGGCGGCGTCGGAGCGCGCGCTCGCGCGGCGGCCGTAGCGCTAGAGGGCGACCCGCAAGTGGGGAGGAACCGTCCACCCAACGCCGGCGCTAGCCGGGGCCGGTGGGGGCCCTACCAAGGCGGGTCATGGTCGCATGTCGGTCGGTCCGGCCTCTGTTTACCGAGGCGGCCGGCACCTCCATCTGCCTTGGATGCCCCGAATCCGCAGACTTTCCTCCGGCCTCAGCTTAACGAGACGGCCGTTGCCTCCATCCTTGGATGTTAACATTCGCAGAGTTTCAGCTCCGGGCTAGGGCGGGTGAAGTCGTCTCGAACCACGTGCCTGAAGGCCGCCTCGCGCCGGATGCAGGCCCCGCTCTGTCGTGCGGTGTGACCGTCCAACGCGGGCATCGCTAGATTAGCCGTGGCCACGATCCTTCCACACCGCGAGCCTTTCGCCCTCGGCCGCTCAGTTCGCGGGCCGCTGATCCCGCTCCATCTCTCCGGCCTGTGTTTAAGGAGGCGGCCGGTCCTCCTTCCTTGGATGGACCATTCGCATATTTTTCGCCCGGCCTGTGTTTAAGGAGGCGGCCGGTAACTCCCTTTCTTGGATGAGACCCAACATTCGCATATTTTTCGCCCGGCCTGTGTTTAAGGAGGCGGCCGGTCCTCCCATTCTGCCAGTGTTCCTTGGACTTTGAATATTTCAAAGTCTTTCCGCCCAACATTCGCATATTTTTCGCCCGGCCTGTGTTTAAGGAGGCGGCCGGTCCTCCCATTCTGCCAGTGTTCCTTGGACTTTGAATATTTCAAAGTCTTTCCGCTCCGGGCTAGGGCGGGTGAGGTCGTCTCGAACCACGTGCCTGAAGGCCGCCTCGCGCCGGATGCAGGCCCCGCTCTGTCGTGCGGTGTGACCGTCCAACGCGGGCATCGCTAGATTAGCCGTGGCCACGATCCTTCCACACCGCGAGCCTTTCGCCCTCGGCCGGTGTCGGTCAACGTGTGGGTTTGGGGGGAAGGACGGCTGCCGGGAGCAGACAGCCGTCCCCGGGTGGGGTGTACAGTCCCTTCACCGCGGCCGCCGGGAGCAGACGGCCGTCGAGCGATTCTGCCATTGTTCCTAGGACTTTGTACATTTTAAAGACCCTCCGCGCGGGCCGCTGATCCCGCTCGGTCGCTCCGGCCTGTGTTTAAGGAGGCGGCCGGTCCTCCCATTCTGCCAGTGTTCCTTGGACTTTGAATATTTCAAAGTCTTTTCGCTCCGGGCTAGGGCGGGTGAGGTCGTCTCGAACCACGTGCCTGAAGGCCGCCTCGCGCCGGATGCAGGCCCCGCTCTGTCGTGCGGTGTGACCGTCCAACGCGGGCATCGCTAGATTAGCCGTGGCCACGATCCTTCCACACCGCGAGCCTTTCGCCCTCGGCCGGTGTCGGTCAACGTGTGGGGTGGGGGGGAAGGACGGCTGCCGGGAGCAGACAGCCGTCCCCGGGTGGGGTGTACAGTCCCTTCACCGCGGCCGCCGGGAGCAGACGGCCGTCGAGCGATTCTGCCATTGTCCCTAGGACTTTGTACATTTGGAAGACCCTGCGCGCGGGCCGCTGATCCCGCTCGGTCGCTCCGGCCTGTGTTTAAGGAGGCGGCCGGTCCTCCCATTCTGCCAGTGTTCCTTGGACTTTGAAAAGTCTTTCCGCTCCGGGCTAGGGCGGGTGAGGTCGTCTCGAACCACGTGCCTGAAGGCCGCCTCGCGCCGGATGCAGGCCCCGCTCTGTCGTGCGGTGTGACCGTCCAACGCGGGCATCGCTAGATTAGCCGTGGCCACGATCCTTCCACACCGCGAGCCTTTCGCCCTCGGCTGATGTTCAACCAACGTGTGGGGAGGGGGTTATGGACGGCTGCCGGGAGCAGACAGCCGTCCCCGGGAGGGGAGACTTCACGGCGGCCGCCGGGAGCAGACGGCCGTCGAGAGATTCTGCCAGTGTTCCTTGGACTTTGACTATTTCAAAGTCTTTCCGCTCCGGGCTAGGGCGGGTGAGGTCGTCTCGAACCACGTGCCTGAAGGCCGCCTCGCGCCGGATGCAGGCCCCGCTCTGTCGTGCGGTGTGACCGTCCAACGCGGGCATCGCTAGATTAGCCGTGGCCACGATCCTTCCACACCGCGAGCCTTTCGCCCTCGGCCGGTGTTCGCTCAACGCGCGGGCCGCTGATCCCGCTCCATCTCTCCGGCCTGTGTTTAAGGAGGCGGCCGGTCCTCCCATTCTGCCAGTGTTCCTTGGACTTTGAAAATTTCAAAGTCTTTCCGCTCCGGGCTAGGGCGGGTGAGGTCGTCTCGAGCCACGTGCCTGAAGGCCGCCTCGCGCCGGATGCAGGCCCCGCTCTGTCGTGCGGTGTGACCGTCCAACGCGGGCATCGCTAGATTAGCCGTGGCCACGATCCTTCCACACCGCGAGCCTTTCGCCCTCGGCTGGTGTTCGTCCAACGTGTGGGGAGGGGGTTAAGGACGGCTGCCGGGAGCAGACAGCCGTCCCCGGGAGGGGAGACTTCACGGCGGCCGCCGGGAGCAGACGGCCGTCGAGAGATTCTGCCAGCGTTCCTTGTACTTTGAATATTTCACAGCCGTGCTCGCACTTAGGAAATTTTCGAGCGCTGTGGCACTTAGACATTTTTCGTCAAGAGAGGCACTTAGAAATTTTTCGTCAAGAGAGGCACTTAGAAATTTTTCGTCAAGAGAGGCACTTAGAAAATTTTTCTCTCTCTCTCTGTGTGCCTTCCAGGGTGCTTTGCCGTGCAACCCTGCCTGGGTGGCCGAGCAGGGGGCGATGCTGGCGGTTAAACCAGCGCTCGACTCTTCGCCGTTCTTTACCGTCAATTCCGCGCCCCCCATGCTCGTTCTGACTATATTTTGCGAAAGGGGAGTAAATCGTTGATGAGTACGCTGACTAGTGGGACCAACCATCGTACTCTGGCGCACCTGAAGACCAAAGTTGGTACTGCACCCTACCCCTGGTACCCCAACCCCTGGTACCTAAAGAGGGAGAGGCCGAATTTTCGCTTTCGGCGGCCGACCGCGGGAACCAGCCGAGGCGGACACTTTTCGGCTCAAGAGCCGTTGGCACTTAGAAAAAATTCGCACAAGTTGGCAGGACTTCCAGGAGAAGAGGCCGAATTTTCGCTTTTGGTGGCCGTTATGGGGAACCAGCCGAGGCGGACACTTTTCGGCTGTTGAGTCGTTGGCACTTAGAAAATATTTGCCAAACTTGGCTTGACTTCCAGGAGAAGAGGCCGAATTTTCACTTTTGGTGGCCGACCTGGGGAACCAGCCGAGGCGGACACTTTTCGGCTCAAGAGCCGTTGGCACTTAGAAAATATTTGCCAAACTTGGCTTGACTTCCAGGAGAAGAGGCCGAATTTTCACTTTTGGTGGCCGACCTGGGGAACCAGCCGAGGCGGACACTTTTCGGCTCAAGAGCCGTTGGCACTTAGAAAATATTTGCCAAACTTGGCTTGACTTCCAGGAGAAGAGGCCGAATTTTCACTTTTGGTGGCCGTTATGGGGAACCAGCCGAGGCGGACACTTTTCGGCTCAAGAGCCGTTGGCACTTAGAAAATATTTGCCAAACATGGCTTGACTTCCAGGAGAAGAGGCCGAATTTTCACTTTTGGTGGCCGTTATGGGGAACCAGCCGAGGCGGACACTTTTCGGCTCAAGAGCCGTTGGCACTTAGAAAATATTTGCCAAACTTGGCTTGACTTCCAGGAGAAGAGGCCGAATTTTCACTTTTGGTGGCCGACCTGGGGAACCAGCCGAGGCGGACACTTTTCGGCTCAAGAGCCGTTGGCACTTAGAAAATATTTGCCAAACATGGCTTGACTTCCAGGAGAAGAGGCCGAATTTTCACTTTTGGTGGCCGTTATGGGGAACCAGCCGAGGCGGACACTTTACGCTGGTTGAGTCGTTGGCACTTAGAAAATATTTGCCAAACTTGGCTTGACTTCCAGGAGAAGAGGCCGAATTTTCACTTTTCATGGCCGTTATGGGGAACCAGCCGAGGCGGACACTTTGCGCTGGTTGAGTCGTTGGCACTTAGAAAATATTTGCCAAACTTGGCTTGACTTCCAGGAGAAGAGGCCGAATTTTCACTTTTGGTGGCCGTTATGGGGAACCAGCCGAGGCGGACACTTTAGGCTGGTTGAGTCGTTGGCACTCAGAAAATATTCGCCAAACTTGGCCAGACTTCCAGGAGAAGAGGCCGAATTTTCACTTGTGGTACCCGACCTGGGGAACCAGCCGAGGCGGACACTTTAGGCTGGTTGAGTCGTTGGCACTTAGAAAATATTCGCCAAACTTGGCCAGACTTCCAGGAGAAGAGGCCGAATTTTCACTTGTTCTGGCCGTTATGGGGAACCAGCCGAGGCGGACACTTTACGCTGGTTGAGTCGTTGGCACTTAGAAAATATTCGCCAAACTTGGCCAGACTTCCAGGAGAAGAGGCCGAATTTTCACTTGTTCTGGCCGTTATGGGGAACCAGCCGAGGCGGACACTTTACGGCTGTTGAGTCGTTGGCACTTAGAAAATATTCGCCAAACTTGGCCAGACTTCCAGGAGAAGAGGCCGAATTTTCACTTGTTCTGGCCGACCTGGGGAACCAGACGAGGCGGACACATCACCCCGCAAGTGACGTTGGCACTTTGAAAATATTCGCCAAACTTGGCCAGACTTCCAAGAGAAGAGGCCGAATTTTCACTTGTTCTGGCCGACCTGGGGAACCAGACGAGGCGGACACATCACCCCGCAAGTGCCGTTGGCACTTTGAAAATATTCGCCAAACTTGGCCAGACTTCCAGGAGAAGAGGCCGAATTTTCACTTGTTCTGGCCGACCTGGGGAACCAGACGAGGCGGACACATCACCCCGCAAGTGCCGTTGGCACTTTGAAAATATTCGCCAAACTTGGCCGGACTTCCAGGAGAAGAGGCCGAATTTTCACTTTTTCTGGCCGACCTGGGGAACCAGACGAGGCGGACACATCACCCCGCAAGTGCCGTTGGCACTTTGAAAATATTCGAAACTTCCATCAAACACACATCGGCTTTTTCGCCGTCGCTGTCCGGCCTGGGCACCATCGTGGCTCGGACAGTTCGTGTGCCAGCTTCCGTTGGCACTTAGAACATTTTTCAAAATAAAAATAAACAGTCCTGCACATACGTGCCGACTATATTTTGCGAAAGGGGAGTAAACCGATGAGTACACTAACTAGGGGGACCAACAGACCGTAGTGGTCTCCCCTGGTACCTAAATGCATACCCCTGGTACCTCAGCGACTACCCCTGGTACCTAAATGCGTTCCCCTGGTACCTCAGAGAGGCCGAATTATCACATTCCGTGGCCGAACTAGGGAACCGGACGAGGCGGACACTTTTCCGGGAGAGACCCGATGGCACTTAGAAAATATTCGCTCAAGTTGGCAGGACTTCCAGAGCAAGAGGCCGAATTTTCGCTCGTTCGGGCCGACTCGGGGAACCAGCCGAGTCGGACACGTTACGGCAGAATAGCCGTTGGCACTTAGAAAATATTCGCTAAAGTTTGTCGGACTTCCAGAGCAAGAGGCCGAATTTTCACAATATGTGGCCGAACTAGGGAACCGGACGAGTCGGACACTTTTCCGGGCAAGACCCGATGGCACTTAGAAAATATTCGCTCAAGTTGGCAGGACTTCCAGAGCAAGAGGCCGAATTTTCACATTATGTGGCCGAACTAGGGAACCAGCCGAGTCGGACACTTTTCCGGGCAAGACCCGATGGCACTTAGAAAATATTCGCTCAAGTTGGCAGGACTTCCAGAGCAAGAGGCCGAATTTTCGCTCGTTCGGGCCGACTCGGGGAACCAGACGAGTCGGACACTTTTCCGGGCAAGACCCGATGGCACTTAGAAAATATTCGCTCAAGTTGGCAGGACTTCCAGAGCAAGAGGCCGAATTTTCACATTATGTGGCCGAACTAGGGAACCAGCCGAGTCGGACACTTTTCCGGGCAAGACCCGATGGCACTTAGAAAATATTCGCTCAAGTTGGCAGGACTTCCAGAGCAAGAGGCCGAATTTTCGCTCGTTCGGGCCGACTCGGGGAACCAGCCGAGTCGGACACTTTTCCGGGCAAGACCCGATGGCACTTAGAAAATATTCGCTCAAGTTGGCAGGACTTCCAGAGCAAGAGGCCGAATTCTCACATTATGTGGCCGAACTAGGGAACCGGACGAGTCGGACACTTTTCCGGGCAAGACCCGATGGCACTTAGAAAATTTTCGCTCAAGTTGGCAGGACTTCCAGAGCAAGAGGCCGAATTTTCACATTCTGTGGCCGAACTAGGGAACCGGACGGGTCGGACACTTTTCCGGGCAAGACCCGATGGCATTTTGAAAATATTCGCTCAAGTTGGCAGGACTTCCAGAGCAAGAGGCCGGATTTTCACATTATGTGGCCGAACTAGGGAACCGGCCGAGTCGGACACTTTTCCGGGCAAGACCCGATGGCACTTAGAAAATATTCGCTCAAGTTGGCAGGACTTCCAGAGCAAGAGGCCGAATTTTCGCTCGTTCGGGCCGACTCGGGGAACCAGCCGAGTCGGACACTTTTCCGGGCAAGACCCGATGGCACTTAGAAAATATTCGCTCAAGTTGGCAGGACTTCCAGAGCAAGAGGCCGAATTTTCACTCGGTCGGGCCGACTCGGGGAACCAGCCGAGTCGGACACGTTACGGCCGAACACCCGTTGGCACTTAGAAAATATTCGCTCAAGTTGGCAGGACTTCCAGAGCAAGAGGCCGAATTTTCACTCGGTCGGGCCGACTCGGGGAACCAGCCGAGTCGGACACGTTACGGCCGAACACCCGTTGGCACTTAGAAAATATTCGCTCAAGTTGGCAGGACTTCCAGGCGAAGAGGCTGAATTTTCGCTCGTTCGGGCCGACTCGGGGAACCAGCCGAGTCGGACACATTACGGCCGAACACCCGTTGGCACTTAGAAAATATTCGCCAAAGTCGGCCGGACTTCCAGGCGAAGAGGCTGAATTTTCGCTCGTTCGGGCCGACTCGGGGAACCAGCCGAGTCGGACACATTTCGGCGTAACACCCGTTGGCACTTAGAAAATATTCGCCAAAGTTCGTTGGACCTCCAGGCGAAGAGGCCGAATTTTCGCTCGTTCGGGCCGACTCGGGGAACCAGCCGAGTCGGACACATTACGGCCGAACACCCGTTGGCACTTAGAAAATATTCGCCAAAGTTCGTCGGACTTCCAGGCGAAAAGGCCGAATTTTCGCTCGTTCGGGCCGACTCGGGGAACCAGCCGAGTCGGACACATTTCGGCGCAACACCCGTTGGCACTTAGAAAATATTCGCCAAAGTTCGTTGGACCTCCAGGCGAAGAGGCCGAATTTTCGCTCGTTCGGGCCGACTCGGGGAACCAGCCGAGTCGGACACATTACGGTGTAACACCCGTTGGCACTTAGAAAATATTCGCCAAAGTCGGCCGGACTTCCAGGCGAAGAGGCCGAATTTTCGCTCGTTCGGGCCGACTCGGGGAACCAGCCGAGTCGGACACATTTCGGCGCAACACCCGTTGGCACTTAGAAAATATTCGCCCAAGTCGGCCGGACTTCCAGGCGAAGAGGCCGAATTTTCACTTTTTCTGGCCGACCGGAGGAACCAGCCGCGTCGGACACATTACGGCCGAACACCCGTTGGCACTTAGAAATTATTCGCCAAAGTTCGTCGGACCTCCAGAGCGAGAGGCCGAATTTTCACTTTTTCTGGCCGGCCGGAAAACCAGCCGAGGCGGACACATCACGCCGCTTTTGCCGTTGGCATATTCGAAACTTCCAGAATCGGCTTTTTCGCCGTCGCTGTCCGGCCTGGGCACCATCGTGGCTCGGACACGTCGTGTGCCAGCGTCCGCTGGCACTTAGAAAATTTTTCAAAATAAAAATAAACAGTCCTGCACATACGTGCCCACTATATTTTGCGAAAGGGGAGTAAACCGTCGATGAGTACGCTGACTAGTGGGACCAACCATCGCACTCTGGCGCACCTGAAGACCAAAGTTGGTACTGCACCCTACCCCTGGTACCCAAACGGGGTAGAGGCCGATTTTTCGCTTTTGGCGGCCGACCTAGGGAACCAGAAGAGGCGGACACTTTTCCGAGCAAGTGCCGATGGCACTTAGAAAATTTTCGCGCAAGTTGACGGGACTTCCAGAGCGAGAGGCCGAATAATCGTCATTTGTGGCCGACTTGGGAACCAGCGAAGGCGGATAGGAAGTGGAGCGGGTCCCGCCGGCTGGTCCGCGGGCCAATTGCGGTCCCGCGAGTTAGCGATCGCGGTCCGGAATTCTGGCCGACTTGGGAACCAGCGAAGGCGGATAGGAAGTGGAGCGGGTCCCGCCGGCTGGTCCGCGGGCCAATTGCGGTCCCGCGAGTTAGCGATCGCGGTCCGGAATTCTGGCCGACTTGGGAACCAGCGAAGGCGGATAGGAAGTGGAGCGGGTCCCGCCGGCTGGTCCGCGGGCCAATTGCGGTCCCGCGAGTTAGCGATCGCGGTCCGGAATTCTGGCCGACTTGGGAACCAGCGAAGGCGGATGGGTGGTCACCGAGGTCCCGCCGGCTGGTCCGCGGGCCATTTAGGGTCCCGCGAGTTACCGATCGCGGTCCGGAATTCTAGCCGGCCAGGGACCACCGCGAGGCGGATGGGTGGTCACCGAGGTCCCGCCGGCTGGTCCGCGGGCCATTTAGGGTCCCGCGAGTTACCGATCGCGGTCCGGAATTCTAGCCGGCCGGGGACCACCGCGAGGCGGATGGGTGGTCACCGACGTCCCGCCGGCTGGTCCGCGGGCCATTTAGGGTCCCGCGAGGTACCGATCGCGGTCCGGAATTCTAGCCGGCCGGGGACCACCGCGAGGCGGATGGGTGGTCACCGAGGTCCCGCCGGCTGGTCCGCGGGCCATTTAGGGTCCCGCGAGGTACCGATCGCGGTCCGGAATTCTACCCGGCCGGGGACCACCGCGAGGCGGATGGGTGGTCACCGACGTCCCGCCGGCTGGTCCGCGGGCCATTTAGGGTCCCGCGAGGTACCGATCGCGGTCCGGAATTCTAGCCGGCCGGGGACCACCGCGAGGCGGATGGGTGGTCACCGAGGTCCCGCCGGCTGGTCCGCGGGCCATTTAGGGTCCCGCGAGTTACCGATCGCGGCCCGGAATTCTAGCCGGCCAGGGACCACCGCGAGGCGGATGGGTGGTCACCGACGTCCCGCCGGCTGGTCCGCGGGCCATTTAGGGTCCCGCGAGTTAGCGATCGCGGTCCGGAATTCTAGCCGGCCGGGGACCACCGCGAGGCGGATGGGTGGTCACCGACGTCCCGCCGGCTGGTCCGCGGGCCATTTAGGGTCCCGCGAGTTAGCGATCGCGGTCCGGAATTCTAGCCGGCCGGGGACCACCGCGAGGCGGATGGGTGGTCACCGAGGTCCCGCCGGCTGGTCCGCGGGCCATTTAGGGTCCCGCAAGTTAGCTGTCGCGGCCCGGAATCCACGCCGGCCAGGGACCACCCAGAGGCCGTGCACACGCGCCGGGTGGCAAGAAATACCTCCAGCCGAGCGGATATGCACTTTATAAGCACCTTGGACGAGATGGCAGACCCTTACTAGACTTCCAGCACCTCGGCTAAGCATCTTACACGGCCCGCTGATCTTCCAGAAGACCTCCAGCCGGTTCGCATGGTGCTTTCCTTCTCACTCTCCCAGCCGGCCCAGGCTTCCAGCACCCCGGCTAAGCGTTCTCCACGGCCCGCTGTGCTTCCAGAAGAGCTCCAGCCGGTCCTCATGGTGCTTTCATCCTCACTCTCCCAGCCGAACGAGGCTTCCAGAGCCCCGGTTAAGCATTTTACGCGGCCCGCCGAGCCTCCACAGCACTTCCAGGCGGTTCTCCGGCTGCTTTCCTCCTCACTGTTTAAGCCGAACGAGGCTTCCAGAGCCCCGGTTAAGCATTTTACGCGGCCCGCCGAGCCTCCACAGCACTTCCAGGCGGTTCTCCGGCTGCTTTCCTCCTCACTGTTTAAGCCGAACGAGGCTTCCAGAGCCCCGGTTAAGCATTTTACGCGGCCCGCCGAGCCTCCACAGCACTTCCAGCCGGTTCTCCGGCTGCTTTCCTCCTCACTGTTTAAGCCGAACGAGGCTTCCAGAGCCCCGGCTAAACGTTTCACGCGGCCCGCTGAACTTCCAGAGCACCTCCAGCCGGTTCCACGGCTGCTTTCCTCCTCACTTTATAAGCCGAACGAGGCTTCCAGAGCCCCGGCTAAGCGTTTTACGCGGCCCGCCGAGCTTCCACAGCACCTCCAGCCGGTCCTCATGGTGCTTTCCTCCTAACTATTGACGCCCGAGGAGGCTTCCAGCGCCCCGGCTAAGCGTTTTACGCGGCCCGCTGAGCTTCCAGAGCACCTCCAGCCGGTTCCACGGGTGCTTTCCTCCTCACTCTTGAAGCCCGAGGAGGCTTCCAGAGCCTCGGCTAAGCGTTTTACGCGGCCCGCTGAGCTTCCACAGCACCTCCAGCCGGTTCTCATGATGCATTCCTCCTCACTCTTTAAGCCGAACGAGGCTTCCAGAGCCTCGGCTAAGCGTTTTACGCGGCCCGCTGGACTTCCACAGCACCCCCAGCCGGTTCTTATGATGCTTTCCTCCTAACTCTTGACGCCCGAGGAGGCTTCCAGCACCCCGGCTAAGCGTTTTACGCGGCCCGCCGAGCTTCCACAGCACCTCCAGCCGGTTCTCATCAGGCTTTCCTCCTAACTCTTGAAGCCCGAGGAGGCTTCCAGAGCCTCGGCTAAGCGTTTTACGCGGCCCGCTGAGCTTCCACAGCACCTCCAGCCGGTTCTCATCAGGCTTTCCTCCTAACTCTTGACGCCCGAGGAGGCTTCCAGAGCCCCGGCTAAGCGTTTTACGCGGCCCGCTGAGCTTCCACAGCACCTCCAGCCGGTTCCCCGAGTGCTTACCTCCTCACTTTCTAAGCCGAACGAGGCTTCCAGCGCCCCGGCTAAGCGTTTTACGCAGCCCGCTGAGCTTCCACAGCACCTCCAGCCGGTTCCACGGGTGCTTTCCTCCTCACTCTTGACGCCCGAGGAGACTTCCAGCACCCCGGCTAAGCGTTTTACGCGGCCCGCTGAGCTTCCAGAGCACCTCCAGCCGGTTCCCCGGGTGCATTCCTCCTCACTTTCTAAGCCGAACGAGGCTTCCAGAGCCCCGGCTAAGCGTTTTACGCGGCCCGCTGAACTTCCACAGCACCTCCAGCCGGTTCCCCGAGTGCTTTCCTCCTCACTTTCTAAGCCGAACGAGGCTTCCAGAGCCCCGGCTAAGCGTTTTACGCGGCCCGCCGAGCTTCCACAGCACCTCCAGCCGGTTCTCATGATGCATTCCTCCTCACTTTCTAAGCCGAACGAGGCTTCCAGAGCCCCGGCTAAGCGTTTTACGCGGCCCGCTGGACTTCCACAGCACCTCCAGCCGGTTCCCCGAGTGCTTTCCACCTCACTTTCTAAGCCGAACGAGGCTCCAAGCGCCCCGGCTAAGCGTTCTCCGCGTCCCGTTGATCTCCCCGGAGGTCGTAACGGGGAAATACCTCCCTCCAGCGGACACGGAGAGAAATTACACCGCCTCTCGCACACAGGCGGGTAAACGGCGGGAGTAACTATGACTCTCTTAAGGTAGCCTGACTTGACATCTCTTTAACGGTTCGTGGATAAATACATGATATATACAACTTATGCTCGCATTTACAGCCAAATAATATAAAGTGAGCATTCGGTTATAAACATTGTATTCATAATGTTTATAGGTGATGTTAATATTTATATATTTAATGTTTATAGGTGATGTTAATATTTATATATTTAATGTTTATAGGTGATGTTAATATTTATATATTTATTTTGTACATCATGTTATGGTTGTACGACACTTGCTATAGGATCATGATGTGATCATATCGGCGGGAGTCGGCCCGGGCTCCGGGTGAAGAGGCCGAATTCTCGACACTCGCGGCCGACCGGGGAACCAGCAGAGGCGGACGCATCGCGACGCGAGAGCCCTTGGCACTTAGAAAAATTTTGGCAAAAGTTGAGCCGCGCTCCAGGTGAAGAGGCCGAATTCTCGCTACTCGTGGCCGACCGGGGAACCAGCAGAGGCGGACGCATCACGGCGCAAGAGCCCTTGGCACTTAGAAAAAATTGGGCAAAAGTCGCTCCGCGCTCCAGGTGAAGAGGCCGAATTCTCGCCACTCGTGGCCGACTGGGGAACCAGCAGAGGCGGACGCATCGCGGCGCAAGAGCCCTTGGCACTTAGAAAAAATTGGGCAAAAGTCGAGCCGCGCTCCAGGTGAAGAGGCCGAATTCTCGCTACTCGTGGCCGACCAGGGAACCAGCGAAGGCGGGTAAGCTTTCAAGAGAGCCCCGCCGGCTGGTCCGCGGGCCGAACGTGGTCCCGTCACCTACCGACAGCGGACGCCGATCCATTCCCGGCAAGGACCACCGAGAGGCGGACACGCTCACCGACGAGCCCCGCCGGCCGGTCCGCGGCGGGAAATGCGCCCTCTGGCGGACACGCCGTTGTAAATGAATGGGCTTTGGCACTTAGTGCATTTTCGCTGAAGTTGAGCCGCGCTCCGGGCGAAGAGGCCGAATTCTCGCTACTCGCGGCCGACCGGGGAACCAGCGAAGGTGGGTAAGCTTTCAAGAGAGCCCCGCCGGCTGGTCCGCGGGCCGAACGTGGTCCCGTCACCTACCGACAGCGGACGCCGTTCCATTCCCGGCAAGGACCACCGAGAGGCGGACACGCTCACCGACGAGCCCCGCCGGCCGGTCCGCGGCGGGAAATGCGCCCTCTGGCGGACACGCCGTTGTAAATGAATGGGCTTTGGCACTTAGTGCATTTTCGCTGAAGTTGAGCCGCGCTCCGGGCGAAGAGGCCGAATCCTCGCCACTCGCGGCCGACCGGGGAACCAGCGAAGGCGGGTAAGCTTTCAAGAGAGCCCCGCCGGCTGGTCCGCGGGCCGAACGTGGTCCCGTAAAGTACCGACAGCGGACGGCGACCCACGCCCGGCAGGAGCCACCGAGAGGCGGACACGCTCTCCGACGAGCCCCGCCGGCTGGTCCGCGGCGGGAAATGCGCCCTCTGGCGGACACGCCGTTGTAAATGAATGGGCTTTGGCACTTAGTGCATTTTCGCAAAAGTTGAGCCGCGCTCCGGGCGAAGAGGCCGAATTCTCGCTACTCGTGGCCCACCAGGGAACCAGCGAAGGCGGGTAAGCTTTCAAGAGAGCCCCGCCGGCTGGTCCGCGGGCCAATTATGGTCCCGTAAAGTACCGACAGCGGACGCCGACCCAAGCCCGGCAAGGACCACCGAGAGGCGGATAACGGCGCACACCGCGAACGGCGGGTGGCGGTCGCTGGGTGGCGGTCGGGGGGTGGCGGTCGGGGGGTGGCGGTCGGGGATGGTGCTTGGGGATGGTGCTTGGGACCGGTGGCGCCGGAGGCGCACACCGCGAACGGCTGGTGGCGGTCGGCTGGTGGCGGTCGGCTGGTGGCGGTCGGGGGGTGGCGGTCGGGGGGTGGCGGTCGGGGATGGTGCTTGGGGATGGTGCTTGGGACCGGTGGCGCCGGAGGCGCACACCGCGAACGGCTGGTGGCGGTCGGCTGGTGGCGGTCGGCTGGTGGCGGTCGGCTGGTGGCGGTCGGGGGTTGGCGCTTGGGGATGGTGGCGGTCGCCTTGTGGCGGTCGGGGGGTGGCGGTCGGGGGTGGCGCTTGGGGATGGTGGCGGTCGCCTTGTGGCGGTCGCCTTGTGGCGGTCGGGGGGTGGCGGTCGGGGGGTGGCGCTTGGGGATGGTGGCGGTCGCCTTGTGGCGGTCGCCTTGTGGCGGTCGGGGGGTGGCGGTCGGGGGGTGGCGCTTGGGGATGGTGGCGGTCGCCTTGTGGCGGTCGCCTTGTGGCGGTCGGGGGGTGGCGGTCGGGGGG
>NW_028284057.1:762500-777500 GCF_059516105.1 Syngnathus floridae
CGGGGAGAGCGAACTCGGCAACGGGGGTGGCACATCGGTTGGGCTCGAGCAGGCGGCTTAGGAGCAACCGCGAGGGAACACGGCGGGGTCCGGGGGAAGGGCGACGGCCGCCCGCGACTCGTCACGGTAACCCAGGCGGGAAGCTGCGCTCCGTCCGAGTCAGACTCGGTCGTCGCGGCCCGGCTGAGGCTCGCTTGGTCGAGGGGGCGCGGCGCTGTGCCGGCGACTTTGCCCGCGCGAGGCACGTACGCTGTGGTCCGAAGGAAGAAGCGCGCGTCCCGAGTCAGACTCGGGCGCCGCAACCCGACGGTATCTCGCTGCGGCCAGGATGCGGAGTTGAGTCGGCACTGGGGGGATCCGGGAAGGACGAAGGGGCGGCGGCCAACAGTCGCAGCTCGTCGCCGCTGTCACCCAGACGGGAAGCTGCGCCCCGGCCGAGTCAGACTCGGTCGGTGCGGCCCGCTGCGGCCAGCTGGAGAGTGAGCTACGTGCCTGTACCGTGCTCCCGACGAACCGTCCCGGGGGGCTGGTGACGTCGCGCGATCGGCGCTTGATGCTGCGACCGGGAGGGAAGCTGCGCCCCGTCCGAGTCAGACTCGGTCGTTGCGGCCCACCCGAGCCCGCACGCCTCACGCGGAGGGGTCATACGCCCCGGCGGCCACGATAGACGTCCTCCCGCTTCGCGGTGGTCGGGAGGGCTTAGCGGATAGGTGCAGATGCGGGGGCGGCTTCCCGAGATAGCCGTCCCTAGGTTAGGCGAGGGTTTGAGAAACATCTTTCGCGGTAGACCGGCGCGGCCGGCGGACGCCCACGTGGCGTGCCGCGAGTCGGATCGCGCGCTCGGCCTCCGTTGATGGCCGCTAGGTGCGTGCGTGGAATCGGGGCGTCTCGGTCTCGCTGCCGTACGGCTCGCGCTAGGCCTGCGGGGGCGGCGTCGGAGCGCGCGCTCGCGCGGCGGCCGTAGCGCTAGAGGGCGACCCGCAAGTGGGGAGGAACCGTCCACCCAACGCCGGCGCTAGCCGGGGCCGGTGGGGGCCCTACCAAGGCGGGTCATGGTCGCATGTCGGTCGGTCCGGCCTCTGTTTACCGAGGCGGCCGGCACCTCCATCTGCCTTGGATGCCCCGAATCCGCAGACTTTCCTCCGGCCTCAGCTTAACGAGACGGCCGTTGCCTCCATCCTTGGATGTTAACATTCGCAGAGTTTCAGCTCCGGGCTAGGGCGGGTGAAGTCGTCTCGAACCACGTGCCTGAAGGCCGCCTCGCGCCGGATGCAGGCCCCGCTCTGTCGTGCGGTGTGACCGTCCAACGCGGGCATCGCTAGATTAGCCGTGGCCACGATCCTTCCACACCGCGAGCCTTTCGCCCTCGGCCGCTCAGTTCGCGGGCCGCTGATCCCGCTCCATCTCTCCGGCCTGTGTTTAAGGAGGCGGCCGGTCCTCCTTCCTTGGATGGACCATTCGCATATTTTTCGCCCGGCCTGTGTTTAAGGAGGCGGCCGGTAACTCCCTTTCTTGGATGAGACCCAACATTCGCATATTTTTCGCCCGGCCTGTGTTTAAGGAGGCGGCCGGTCCTCCCATTCTGCCAGTGTTCCTTGGACTTTGAATATTTCAAAGTCTTTCCGCCCAACATTCGCATATTTTTCGCCCGGCCTGTGTTTAAGGAGGCGGCCGGTCCTCCCATTCTGCCAGTGTTCCTTGGACTTTGAATATTTCAAAGTCTTTCCGCTCCGGGCTAGGGCGGGTGAGGTCGTCTCGAACCACGTGCCTGAAGGCCGCCTCGCGCCGGATGCAGGCCCCGCTCTGTCGTGCGGTGTGACCGTCCAACGCGGGCATCGCTAGATTAGCCGTGGCCACGATCCTTCCACACCGCGAGCCTTTCGCCCTCGGCCGGTGTCGGTCAACGTGTGGGTTTGGGGGGAAGGACGGCTGCCGGGAGCAGACAGCCGTCCCCGGGTGGGGTGTACAGTCCCTTCACCGCGGCCGCCGGGAGCAGACGGCCGTCGAGCGATTCTGCCATTGTTCCTAGGACTTTGTACATTTTAAAGACCCTCCGCGCGGGCCGCTGATCCCGCTCGGTCGCTCCGGCCTGTGTTTAAGGAGGCGGCCGGTCCTCCCATTCTGCCAGTGTTCCTTGGACTTTGAATATTTCAAAGTCTTTTCGCTCCGGGCTAGGGCGGGTGAGGTCGTCTCGAACCACGTGCCTGAAGGCCGCCTCGCGCCGGATGCAGGCCCCGCTCTGTCGTGCGGTGTGACCGTCCAACGCGGGCATCGCTAGATTAGCCGTGGCCACGATCCTTCCACACCGCGAGCCTTTCGCCCTCGGCCGGTGTCGGTCAACGTGTGGGGTGGGGGGGAAGGACGGCTGCCGGGAGCAGACAGCCGTCCCCGGGTGGGGTGTACAGTCCCTTCACCGCGGCCGCCGGGAGCAGACGGCCGTCGAGCGATTCTGCCATTGTCCCTAGGACTTTGTACATTTGGAAGACCCTGCGCGCGGGCCGCTGATCCCGCTCGGTCGCTCCGGCCTGTGTTTAAGGAGGCGGCCGGTCCTCCCATTCTGCCAGTGTTCCTTGGACTTTGAAAAGTCTTTCCGCTCCGGGCTAGGGCGGGTGAGGTCGTCTCGAACCACGTGCCTGAAGGCCGCCTCGCGCCGGATGCAGGCCCCGCTCTGTCGTGCGGTGTGACCGTCCAACGCGGGCATCGCTAGATTAGCCGTGGCCACGATCCTTCCACACCGCGAGCCTTTCGCCCTCGGCTGATGTTCAACCAACGTGTGGGGAGGGGGTTATGGACGGCTGCCGGGAGCAGACAGCCGTCCCCGGGAGGGGAGACTTCACGGCGGCCGCCGGGAGCAGACGGCCGTCGAGAGATTCTGCCAGTGTTCCTTGGACTTTGACTATTTCAAAGTCTTTCCGCTCCGGGCTAGGGCGGGTGAGGTCGTCTCGAACCACGTGCCTGAAGGCCGCCTCGCGCCGGATGCAGGCCCCGCTCTGTCGTGCGGTGTGACCGTCCAACGCGGGCATCGCTAGATTAGCCGTGGCCACGATCCTTCCACACCGCGAGCCTTTCGCCCTCGGCCGGTGTTCGCTCAACGCGCGGGCCGCTGATCCCGCTCCATCTCTCCGGCCTGTGTTTAAGGAGGCGGCCGGTCCTCCCATTCTGCCAGTGTTCCTTGGACTTTGAAAATTTCAAAGTCTTTCCGCTCCGGGCTAGGGCGGGTGAGGTCGTCTCGAGCCACGTGCCTGAAGGCCGCCTCGCGCCGGATGCAGGCCCCGCTCTGTCGTGCGGTGTGACCGTCCAACGCGGGCATCGCTAGATTAGCCGTGGCCACGATCCTTCCACACCGCGAGCCTTTCGCCCTCGGCTGGTGTTCGTCCAACGTGTGGGGAGGGGGTTAAGGACGGCTGCCGGGAGCAGACAGCCGTCCCCGGGAGGGGAGACTTCACGGCGGCCGCCGGGAGCAGACGGCCGTCGAGAGATTCTGCCAGCGTTCCTTGTACTTTGAATATTTCACAGCCGTGCTCGCACTTAGGAAATTTTCGAGCGCTGTGGCACTTAGACATTTTTCGTCAAGAGAGGCACTTAGAAATTTTTCGTCAAGAGAGGCACTTAGAAATTTTTCGTCAAGAGAGGCACTTAGAAAATTTTTCTCTCTCTCTCTGTGTGCCTTCCAGGGTGCTTTGCCGTGCAACCCTGCCTGGGTGGCCGAGCAGGGGGCGATGCTGGCGGTTAAACCAGCGCTCGACTCTTCGCCGTTCTTTACCGTCAATTCCGCGCCCCCCATGCTCGTTCTGACTATATTTTGCGAAAGGGGAGTAAATCGTTGATGAGTACGCTGACTAGTGGGACCAACCATCGTACTCTGGCGCACCTGAAGACCAAAGTTGGTACTGCACCCTACCCCTGGTACCCCAACCCCTGGTACCTAAAGAGGGAGAGGCCGAATTTTCGCTTTCGGCGGCCGACCGCGGGAACCAGCCGAGGCGGACACTTTTCGGCTCAAGAGCCGTTGGCACTTAGAAAAAATTCGCACAAGTTGGCAGGACTTCCAGGAGAAGAGGCCGAATTTTCGCTTTTGGTGGCCGTTATGGGGAACCAGCCGAGGCGGACACTTTTCGGCTGTTGAGTCGTTGGCACTTAGAAAATATTTGCCAAACTTGGCTTGACTTCCAGGAGAAGAGGCCGAATTTTCACTTTTGGTGGCCGACCTGGGGAACCAGCCGAGGCGGACACTTTTCGGCTCAAGAGCCGTTGGCACTTAGAAAATATTTGCCAAACTTGGCTTGACTTCCAGGAGAAGAGGCCGAATTTTCACTTTTGGTGGCCGACCTGGGGAACCAGCCGAGGCGGACACTTTTCGGCTCAAGAGCCGTTGGCACTTAGAAAATATTTGCCAAACTTGGCTTGACTTCCAGGAGAAGAGGCCGAATTTTCACTTTTGGTGGCCGTTATGGGGAACCAGCCGAGGCGGACACTTTTCGGCTCAAGAGCCGTTGGCACTTAGAAAATATTTGCCAAACATGGCTTGACTTCCAGGAGAAGAGGCCGAATTTTCACTTTTGGTGGCCGTTATGGGGAACCAGCCGAGGCGGACACTTTTCGGCTCAAGAGCCGTTGGCACTTAGAAAATATTTGCCAAACTTGGCTTGACTTCCAGGAGAAGAGGCCGAATTTTCACTTTTGGTGGCCGACCTGGGGAACCAGCCGAGGCGGACACTTTTCGGCTCAAGAGCCGTTGGCACTTAGAAAATATTTGCCAAACATGGCTTGACTTCCAGGAGAAGAGGCCGAATTTTCACTTTTGGTGGCCGTTATGGGGAACCAGCCGAGGCGGACACTTTACGCTGGTTGAGTCGTTGGCACTTAGAAAATATTTGCCAAACTTGGCTTGACTTCCAGGAGAAGAGGCCGAATTTTCACTTTTCATGGCCGTTATGGGGAACCAGCCGAGGCGGACACTTTGCGCTGGTTGAGTCGTTGGCACTTAGAAAATATTTGCCAAACTTGGCTTGACTTCCAGGAGAAGAGGCCGAATTTTCACTTTTGGTGGCCGTTATGGGGAACCAGCCGAGGCGGACACTTTAGGCTGGTTGAGTCGTTGGCACTCAGAAAATATTCGCCAAACTTGGCCAGACTTCCAGGAGAAGAGGCCGAATTTTCACTTGTGGTACCCGACCTGGGGAACCAGCCGAGGCGGACACTTTAGGCTGGTTGAGTCGTTGGCACTTAGAAAATATTCGCCAAACTTGGCCAGACTTCCAGGAGAAGAGGCCGAATTTTCACTTGTTCTGGCCGTTATGGGGAACCAGCCGAGGCGGACACTTTACGCTGGTTGAGTCGTTGGCACTTAGAAAATATTCGCCAAACTTGGCCAGACTTCCAGGAGAAGAGGCCGAATTTTCACTTGTTCTGGCCGTTATGGGGAACCAGCCGAGGCGGACACTTTACGGCTGTTGAGTCGTTGGCACTTAGAAAATATTCGCCAAACTTGGCCAGACTTCCAGGAGAAGAGGCCGAATTTTCACTTGTTCTGGCCGACCTGGGGAACCAGACGAGGCGGACACATCACCCCGCAAGTGACGTTGGCACTTTGAAAATATTCGCCAAACTTGGCCAGACTTCCAAGAGAAGAGGCCGAATTTTCACTTGTTCTGGCCGACCTGGGGAACCAGACGAGGCGGACACATCACCCCGCAAGTGCCGTTGGCACTTTGAAAATATTCGCCAAACTTGGCCAGACTTCCAGGAGAAGAGGCCGAATTTTCACTTGTTCTGGCCGACCTGGGGAACCAGACGAGGCGGACACATCACCCCGCAAGTGCCGTTGGCACTTTGAAAATATTCGCCAAACTTGGCCGGACTTCCAGGAGAAGAGGCCGAATTTTCACTTTTTCTGGCCGACCTGGGGAACCAGACGAGGCGGACACATCACCCCGCAAGTGCCGTTGGCACTTTGAAAATATTCGAAACTTCCATCAAACACACATCGGCTTTTTCGCCGTCGCTGTCCGGCCTGGGCACCATCGTGGCTCGGACAGTTCGTGTGCCAGCTTCCGTTGGCACTTAGAACATTTTTCAAAATAAAAATAAACAGTCCTGCACATACGTGCCGACTATATTTTGCGAAAGGGGAGTAAACCGATGAGTACACTAACTAGGGGGACCAACAGACCGTAGTGGTCTCCCCTGGTACCTAAATGCATACCCCTGGTACCTCAGCGACTACCCCTGGTACCTAAATGCGTTCCCCTGGTACCTCAGAGAGGCCGAATTATCACATTCCGTGGCCGAACTAGGGAACCGGACGAGGCGGACACTTTTCCGGGAGAGACCCGATGGCACTTAGAAAATATTCGCTCAAGTTGGCAGGACTTCCAGAGCAAGAGGCCGAATTTTCGCTCGTTCGGGCCGACTCGGGGAACCAGCCGAGTCGGACACGTTACGGCAGAATAGCCGTTGGCACTTAGAAAATATTCGCTAAAGTTTGTCGGACTTCCAGAGCAAGAGGCCGAATTTTCACAATATGTGGCCGAACTAGGGAACCGGACGAGTCGGACACTTTTCCGGGCAAGACCCGATGGCACTTAGAAAATATTCGCTCAAGTTGGCAGGACTTCCAGAGCAAGAGGCCGAATTTTCACATTATGTGGCCGAACTAGGGAACCAGCCGAGTCGGACACTTTTCCGGGCAAGACCCGATGGCACTTAGAAAATATTCGCTCAAGTTGGCAGGACTTCCAGAGCAAGAGGCCGAATTTTCGCTCGTTCGGGCCGACTCGGGGAACCAGACGAGTCGGACACTTTTCCGGGCAAGACCCGATGGCACTTAGAAAATATTCGCTCAAGTTGGCAGGACTTCCAGAGCAAGAGGCCGAATTTTCACATTATGTGGCCGAACTAGGGAACCAGCCGAGTCGGACACTTTTCCGGGCAAGACCCGATGGCACTTAGAAAATATTCGCTCAAGTTGGCAGGACTTCCAGAGCAAGAGGCCGAATTTTCGCTCGTTCGGGCCGACTCGGGGAACCAGCCGAGTCGGACACTTTTCCGGGCAAGACCCGATGGCACTTAGAAAATATTCGCTCAAGTTGGCAGGACTTCCAGAGCAAGAGGCCGAATTCTCACATTATGTGGCCGAACTAGGGAACCGGACGAGTCGGACACTTTTCCGGGCAAGACCCGATGGCACTTAGAAAATTTTCGCTCAAGTTGGCAGGACTTCCAGAGCAAGAGGCCGAATTTTCACATTCTGTGGCCGAACTAGGGAACCGGACGGGTCGGACACTTTTCCGGGCAAGACCCGATGGCACTTTGAAAATATTCGCTCAAGTTGGCAGGACTTCCAGAGCAAGAGGCCGGATTTTCACATTATGTGGCCGAACTAGGGAACCGGCCGAGTCGGACACTTTTCCGGGCAAGACCCGATGGCACTTAGAAAATATTCGCTCAAGTTGGCAGGACTTCCAGAGCAAGAGGCCGAATTTTCGCTCGTTCGGGCCGACTCGGGGAACCAGCCGAGTCGGACACTTTTCCGGGCAAGACCCGATGGCACTTAGAAAATATTCGCTCAAGTTGGCAGGACTTCCAGAGCAAGAGGCCGAATTTTCACTCGGTCGGGCCGACTCGGGGAACCAGCCGAGTCGGACACGTTACGGCCGAACACCCGTTGGCACTTAGAAAATATTCGCTCAAGTTGGCAGGACTTCCAGAGCAAGAGGCCGAATTTTCACTCGGTCGGGCCGACTCGGGGAACCAGCCGAGTCGGACACGTTACGGCCGAACACCCGTTGGCACTTAGAAAATATTCGCTCAAGTTGGCAGGACTTCCAGGCGAAGAGGCTGAATTTTCGCTCGTTCGGGCCGACTCGGGGAACCAGCCGAGTCGGACACATTACGGCCGAACACCCGTTGGCACTTAGAAAATATTCGCCAAAGTCGGCCGGACTTCCAGGCGAAGAGGCTGAATTTTCGCTCGTTCGGGCCGACTCGGGGAACCAGCCGAGTCGGACACATTTCGGCGTAACACCCGTTGGCACTTAGAAAATATTCGCCAAAGTTCGTTGGACCTCCAGGCGAAGAGGCCGAATTTTCGCTCGTTCGGGCCGACTCGGGGAACCAGCCGAGTCGGACACATTACGGCCGAACACCCGTTGGCACTTAGAAAATATTCGCCAAAGTTCGTCGGACTTCCAGGCGAAAAGGCCGAATTTTCGCTCGTTCGGGCCGACTCGGGGAACCAGCCGAGTCGGACACATTTCGGCGCAACACCCGTTGGCACTTAGAAAATATTCGCCAAAGTTCGTTGGACCTCCAGGCGAAGAGGCCGAATTTTCGCTCGTTCGGGCCGACTCGGGGAACCAGCCGAGTCGGACACATTACGGTGTAACACCCGTTGGCACTTAGAAAATATTCGCCAAAGTCGGCCGGACTTCCAGGCGAAGAGGCCGAATTTTCGCTCGTTCGGGCCGACTCGGGGAACCAGCCGAGTCGGACACATTTCGGCGCAACACCCGTTGGCACTTAGAAAATATTCGCCCAAGTCGGCCGGACTTCCAGGCGAAGAGGCCGAATTTTCACTTTTTCTGGCCGACCGGAGGAACCAGCCGCGTCGGACACATTACGGCCGAACACCCGTTGGCACTTAGAAATTATTCGCCAAAGTTCGTCGGACCTCCAGAGCGAGAGGCCGAATTTTCACTTTTTCTGGCCGGCCGGAGAACCAGCCGAGGCGGACACATCACGCCGCTTTTGCCGTTGGCATATTCGAAACTTCCAGAATCGGCTTTTTCGCCGTCGCTGTCCGGCCTGGGCACCATCGTGGCTCGGACACGTCGTGTGCCAGCGTCCGCTGGCACTTAGAAAATTTTTCAAAATAAAAATAAACAGTCCTGCACATACGTGCCCACTATATTTTGCGAAAGGGGAGTAAACCGTCGATGAGTACGCTGACTAGTGGGACCAACCATCGCACTCTGGCGCACCTGAAGACCAAAGTTGGTACTGCACCCTACCCCTGGTACCCAAACGGGGTAGAGGCCGATTTTTCGCTTTTGGCGGCCGACCTAGGGAACCAGAAGAGGCGGACACTTTTCCGAGCAAGTGCCGATGGCACTTAGAAAATTTTCGCGCAAGTTGACGGGACTTCCAGAGCGAGAGGCCGAATAATCGTCATTTGTGGCCGACTTGGGAACCAGCGAAGGCGGATAGGAAGTGGAGCGGGTCCCGCCGGCTGGTCCGCGGGCCAATTGCGGTCCCGCGAGTTAGCGATCGCGGTCCGGAATTCTGGCCGACTTGGGAACCAGCGAAGGCGGATAGGAAGTGGAGCGGGTCCCGCCGGCTGGTCCGCGGGCCAATTGCGGTCCCGCGAGTTAGCGATCGCGGTCCGGAATTCTGGCCGACTTGGGAACCAGCGAAGGCGGATAGGAAGTGGAGCGGGTCCCGCCGGCTGGTCCGCGGGCCAATTGCGGTCCCGCGAGTTAGCGATCGCGGTCCGGAATTCTGGCCGACTTGGGAACCAGCGAAGGCGGATGGGTGGTCACCGAGGTCCCGCCGGCTGGTCCGCGGGCCATTTAGGGTCCCGCGAGTTACCGATCGCGGTCCGGAATTCTAGCCGGCCAGGGACCACCGCGAGGCGGATGGGTGGTCACCGAGGTCCCGCCGGCTGGTCCGCGGGCCATTTAGGGTCCCGCGAGTTACCGATCGCGGTCCGGAATTCTAGCCGGCCGGGGACCACCGCGAGGCGGATGGGTGGTCACCGACGTCCCGCCGGCTGGTCCGCGGGCCATTTAGGGTCCCGCGAGGTACCGATCGCGGTCCGGAATTCTAGCCGGCCGGGGACCACCGCGAGGCGGATGGGTGGTCACCGAGGTCCCGCCGGCTGGTCCGCGGGCCATTTAGGGTCCCGCGAGGTACCGATCGCGGTCCGGAATTCTACCCGGCCGGGGACCACCGCGAGGCGGATGGGTGGTCACCGACGTCCCGCCGGCTGGTCCGCGGGCCATTTAGGGTCCCGCGAGGTACCGATCGCGGTCCGGAATTCTAGCCGGCCGGGGACCACCGCGAGGCGGATGGGTGGTCACCGAGGTCCCGCCGGCTGGTCCGCGGGCCATTTAGGGTCCCGCGAGGTACCGATCGCGGCCCGGAATTCTAGCCGGCCAGGGACCACCGCGAGGCGGATGGGTGGTCACCGACGTCCCGCCGGCTGGTCCGCGGGCCATTTAGGGTCCCGCGAGTTAGCGATCGCGGTCCGGAATTCTACCCGGCCGGGGACCACCGCGAGGCGGATGGGTCTTCACCGAGGTCCCGCCGGCTGGTCCGCGGGCCATTTAGGGTCCCGCGAGTTAGCGATCGCGGTCCGGAATTCTAGCCGGCCAGGGACCACCGCGAGGCGGATGGGTGGTCACCGAGGTCCCGCCGGCTGGTCCGCGGGCCATTTAGGGTCCCGCGAGTTACCGATCGCGGTCCGGAATTCTAGCCGGCCGGGGACCACCGCGAGGCGGATGGGTCTTCACCGAGGTCCCGCCGGCTGGTCCGCGGGCCATTTAGGGTCCCGCGAGTTAGCGATCGCGGTCCGGAATTCTAGCCGGCCGGGAACCACCGCGAGGCGGATGGGTGGTCACCGAGGTCCCGCCGGCTGGTCCGCGGGCCATTTAGGGTCCCGCGAGTTACCGATCGCGGCCCGGAATTCTAGCCGGCCGGGGACCACCGCGAGGCGGATGGGTCGTCACCGAGGTCCCGCCGGCTGGTCCGCGGGCCATTTAGGGTCCCGCGAGTTAGCGATCGCGGTCCGGAATTCTAGCCGGCCAGGGACCACCGCGAGGCGGATGGGTGGTCACCGAGGTCCCGCCGGCTGGTCCGCGGGCCATTTAGGGTCCCGCGAGTTACCGATCGCGGTCCGGAATTCTAGCCGGCCGGGGACCACCGCGAGGCGGATGGGTCTTCACCGAGGTCCCGCCGGCTGGTCCGCGGGCCATTTAGGGTCCCGCGAGTTAGCGATCGCGGTCCGGAATTCTAGCCGGCCGGGAACCACCGCGAGGCGGATGGGTGGTCACCGAGGTCCCGCCGGCTGGTCCGCGGGCCATTTAGGGTCCCGCGAGTTACCGATCGCGGCCCGGAATTCTAGCCGGCCGGGGACCACCGCGAGGCGGATGGGTCGTCACCGAGGTCCCGCCGGCTGGTCCGCGGGCCATTTAGGGTCCCGCGAGTTAGCGATCGCGGTCCGGAATTCTAGCCGGCCGGGGACCACCGCGAGGCGGATGGGTGGTCACCGACGTCCCGCCGGCTGGTCCGCGGGCCATTTAGGGTCCCGCGAGTTAGCGATCGCGGTCCGGAATTCTAGCCGGCCGGGGACCACCGCGAGGCGGATGGGTGGTCACCGAGGTCCCGCCGGCTGGTCCGCGGGCCATTTAGGGTCCCGCAAGTTAGCTGTCGCGGCCCGGAATCCACGCCGGCCAGGGACCACCCAGAGGCCGTGCACACGCGCCGGGTGGCAAGAAATACCTCCAGCCGAGCGGATATGCACTTTATAAGCACCTTGGACGAGATGGCAGACCCTTACTAGACTTCCAGCACCTCGGCTAAGCATCTTACACGTCCCGCTGATCTTCCAGAAGACCTCCAGCCGGTTCGCATGGTGCTTTCCTTCTCACTCTCCCAGCCGGCCCAGGCTTCCAGCACCCCGGCTAAGCGTTCTCCACGGCCCGCTGTGCTTCCAGAAGAGCTCCAGCCGGTCCTCATGGTGCTTTCATCCTCACTCTCCCAGCCGAACGAGGCTTCCAGAGCCCCGGTTAAGCATTTTACGCGGCCCGCCGAGCCTCCACAGCACTTCCAGGCGGTTCTCCGGCTGCTTTCCTCCTCACTGTTTAAGCCGAACGAGGCTTCCAGAGCCCCGGTTAAGCATTTTACGCGGCCCGCCGAGCCTCCACAGCACTTCCAGGCGGTTCTCCGGCTGCTTTCCTCCTCACTGTTTAAGCCGAACGAGGCTTCCAGAGCCCCGGTTAAGCATTTTACGCGGCCCGCCGAGCCTCCACAGCACTTCCAGCCGGTTCTCCGGCTGCTTTCCTCCTCACTGTTTAAGCCGAACGAGGCTTCCAGAGCCCCGGCTAAACGTTTCACGCGGCCCGCTGAACTTCCAGAGCACCTCCAGCCGGTTCCACGGCTGCTTTCCTCCTCACTTTATAAGCCGAACGAGGCTTCCAGAGCCCCGGCTAAGCGTTTTACGCGGCCCGCCGAGCTTCCACAGCACCTCCAGCCGGTCCTCATGGTGCTTTCCTCCTAACTATTGACGCCCGAGGAGGCTTCCAGCGCCCCGGCTAAGCGTTTTACGCGGCCCGCTGAGCTTCCAGAGCACCTCCAGCCGGTTCCACGGGTGCTTTCCTCCTCACTCTTGAAGCCCGAGGAGGCTTCCAGAGCCTCGGCTAAGCGTTTTACGCGGCCCGCTGAGCTTCCACAGCACCTCCAGCCGGTTCTCATGATGCATTCCTCCTCACTCTTTAAGCCGAACGAGGCTTCCAGAGCCTCGGCTAAGCGTTTTACGCGGCCCGCTGGACTTCCACAGCACCCCCAGCCGGTTCTTATGATGCTTTCCTCCTAACTCTTGACGCCCGAGGAGGCTTCCAGCACCCCGGCTAAGCGTTTTACGCGGCCCGCCGAGCTTCCACAGCACCTCCAGCCGGTTCTCATCAGGCTTTCCTCCTAACTCTTGAAGCCCGAGGAGGCTTCCAGAGCCTCGGCTAAGCGTTTTACGCGGCCCGCTGAGCTTCCACAGCACCTCCAGCCGGTTCTCATCAGGCTTTCCTCCTAACTCTTGACGCCCGAGGAGGCTTCCAGAGCCCCGGCTAAGCGTTTTACGCGGCCCGCTGAGCTTCCACAGCACCTCCAGCCGGTTCCCCGAGTGCTTACCTCCTCACTTTCTAAGCCGAACGAGGCTTCCAGCGCCCCGGCTAAGCGTTTTACGCAGCCCGCTGAGCTTCCACAGCACCTCCAGCCGGTTCCACGGGTGCTTTCCTCCTCACTCTTGACGCCCGAGGAGACTTCCAGCACCCCGGCTAAGCGTTTTACGCGGCCCGCTGAGCTTCCAGAGCACCTCCAGCCGGTTCCCCGGGTGCATTCCTCCTCACTTTCTAAGCCGAACGAGGCTTCCAGAGCCCCGGCTAAGCGTTTTACGCGGCCCGCTGAACTTCCACAGCACCTCCAGCCGGTTCCCCGAGTGCTTTCCTCCTCACTTTCTAAGCCGAACGAGGCTTCCAGAGCCCCGGCTAAGCGTTTTACGCGGCCCGCCGAGCTTCCACAGCACCTCCAGCCGGTTCTCATGATGCATTCCTCCTCACTTTCTAAGCCGAACGAGGCTTCCAGAGCCCCGGCTAAGCGTTTTACGCGGCCCGCTGGACTTCCACAGCACCTCCAGCCGGTTCCCCGAGTGCTTTCCACCTCACTTTCTAAGCCGAACGAGGCTCCAAGCGCCCCGGCTAAGCGTTCTCCGCGTCCCGTTGATCTCCCCGGAGGTCGTAACGGGGAAATACCTCCCTCCAGCGGACACGGAGAGAAATTACACCGCCTCTCGCACACAGGCGGGTAAACGGCGGGAGTAACTATGACTCTCTTAAGGTAGCCTGACTTGACATCTCTTTAACGGTTCGTGGATAAATACATGATATATACAACTTATGCTCGCATTTACAGCCAAATAATATAAAGTGAGCATTCGGTTATAAACATTGTATTCATAATGTTTATAGGTGATGTTAATATTTATATATTTAATGTTTATAGGTGATGTTAATATTTATATATTTAATGTTTATAGGTGATGTTAATATTTATATATTTATTTTGTACATCATGTTATGGTTGTACGACACTTGCTATAGGATCATGATGTGATCATATCGGCGGGAGTCGGCCCGGGCTCCGGGTGAAGAGGCCGAATTCTCGACACTCGCGGCCGACCGGGGAACCAGCAGAGGCGGACGCATCGCGACGCGAGAGCCCTTGGCACTTAGAAAAATTTTGGCAAAAGTTGAGCCGCGCTCCAGGTGAAGAGGCCGAATTCTCGCTACTCGTGGCCGACCGGGGAACCAGCAGAGGCGGACGCATCACGGCGCAAGAGCCCTTGGCACTTAGAAAAAATTGGGCAAAAGTCGCTCCGCGCTCCAGGTGAAGAGGCCGAATTCTCGCCACTCGTGGCCGACTGGGGAACCAGCAGAGGCGGACGCATCGCGGCGCAAGAGCCCTTGGCACTTAGAAAAAATTGGGCAAAAGTCGAGCCGCGCTCCAGGTGAAGAGGCCGAATTCTCGCTACTCGTGGCCGACCAGGGAACCAGCGAAGGCGGGTAAGCTTTCAAGAGAGCCCCGCCGGCTGGTCCGCGGGCCGAACGTGGTCCCGTCACCTACCGACAGCGGACGCCGATCCATTCCCGGCAAGGACCACCGAGAGGCGGACACGCTCACCGACGAGCCCCGCCGGCCGGTCCGCGGCGGGAAATGCGCCCTCTGGCGGACACGCCGTTGTAAATGAATGGGCTTTGGCACTTAGTGCATTTTCGCTGAAGTTGAGCCGCGCTCCGGGCGAAGAGGCCGAATTCTCGCTACTCGCGGCCGACCGGGGAACCAGCGAAGGTGGGTAAGCTTTCAAGAGAGCCCCGCCGGCTGGTCCGCGGGCCGAACGTGGTCCCGTCACCTACCGACAGCGGACGCCGTTCCATTCCCGGCAAGGACCACCGAGAGGCGGACACGCTCACCGACGAGCCCCGCCGGCCGGTCCGCGGCGGGAAATGCGCCCTCTGGCGGACACGCCGTTGTAAATGAATGGGCTTTGGCACTTAGTGCATTTTCGCTGAAGTTGAGCCGCGCTCCGGGCGAAGAGGCCGAATCCTCGCCACTCGCGGCCGACCGGGGAACCAGCGAAGGCGGGTAAGCTTTCAAGAGAGCCCCGCCGGCTGGTCCGCGGGCCGAACGTGGTCCCGTAAAGTACCGACAGCGGACGGCGACCCACGCCCGGCA
>NW_028284057.1:782500-785000 GCF_059516105.1 Syngnathus floridae
AGCCGGGACGGCGCCCCCTGTGCCTATTCTTGGCACACCGCCCGGATCTCCGCCCGCAGTGGTCCACAATTTCAACCAGGCAGGTTTTTGCACTACCTCAATAGCTAGAGATCTCAACCACCAATCCGAAGACCAACAGAGTTTCCAGGTACGCCTAACCTGTGTTCTGGGAATAGTAACGGACAGCTTACCAAGGCCCAGCCCGCCATCGCGGGTACGTGAGTAGATGATCCCCCCGGCCGTGGACGGGTCGAGGCGCAACCACCTCTTCACAGCCATCCGCACCTTCCCGTCGAGCCACTTTAACCTGGTCACCGGTACCCTGCCCACGTCGGCCCTGAAAGCCACTCTCGGGAGTAAGAATGAGTTGCACAGCACAATCTTCTGGGACGGCTTCAGCGACGCCTTGGATATCCTCTTCAGTCCCGTAGTCAGCATCTCTCCCAGACCCCGAGAGACAATTCCCTGCCACGGCACTATATCAGCTCCCAGGTAACGAACCGATTCACCCGAAGTGACCATGTGTATCTGCTGCCCACATAGCGTCCAGGCTACACGGCCGTCACCCTTTGAACCCATCCAGATACCGTGGCACTTCCGGGGCTGGACAGCCAGCCCCGAAAGCTGGCAAAAGTCTTCCAAGACCTCCAAACTTCTTCTCATTCCCTCCTCCGAGCCACTCAACAGGACTAGATCATCGGCAAAGGCCAGTGCGGCGATGCGGCGGTCGCCCCAGGTATAGTGGCCCCCTTCGCGTTCGAGGCCATGGATGAGAGGATCCACGGCAAGATTGAAGAGCAGTGGGGACATTGGGTCGCCTTGCTTAACTCCAACCTTCAGGGAGATGGGCTCGGAGTAGGCGTCTCCGCAACCCACCCTGGTCGAGCAGCCCACATAAGAGTTACGGATTAACTCTATAACACGTCTATCCACGCCCAAGCTTCCCAATACATACAGGATATGATCATGAGAAACCGAGTCGAAGGCCTTCGCAAAGTCAATGAACACGACTGCCAGTGGCACGCCGCACGACCTCGAGCGCCCCATGATCCGGTTAAGGATCATGAGGTTCTCCTCGCAACCGCTCGCGCCGGCGACGAAACCACGCTGCCGGGGGCTAACAGGACAGGCCCGAGTCAACCTCATCGCTATTATCCGCCCAAACAGCCTCAACACGACTGACCCAATAGTCACAGGCCTCCAGCCCGATATAGAACCCAGCTCGTTGGGGTCAGCCGATTTGGGTAGCAACCGGGTCTTGCACTCCTTGAAGACCTGGGGAACAACTCCACGCACCATCCATGTTGTGAACAGCCTCGCCAGCTTCAGGCCGTCGGGGTCCCAGTCAAGAAGAGCCTGCTTCCTGATCCCGTCTGGTCCCGGCGCTGATCGTTTTCCCAACTTAGCCAAGTTAGACACCACTTCGGGCCCAAGGATCGGGTGATAGAATGGCTCATTGTCCGCGGTTAGTTCCACTTCGAAGCCAGGCAGCCCACGAAACGGCTTAACCGTTTCCCACTTGTCTCTAAAGTGCTCATAAACCAGCTCCATAGGCAACTCACACCTTTGGGGCGTCAGATCATCTAAGATCCGCCGTGCCAGCCCCTTCCTCGCCTCGGAGTAGCCTCTCTGCTGGTAATAGAACACTGTCCTCTTCTGGGCGAGGCGCCTCGCCCACCCCTTCTTCGCCTGACCCCGTCGCCTGAACCCCGCAGATGTTTTTGGCCAAACGACCATACCACCGAGAGCCCTCATGACATCAGAAGCAGAAGACTCGATCAGTTCAGGCTCCTGACCTGCTTCCCTGACTAAGCCAGCAGTGGCCAGATGCTCCTCATCCCCCGACAGCAACTCTTCCAGAACTTTATTCTCCACCAGATCTGGAAGCGACGAGGGCAAGGTCCATTTCTGGGGCAACGCCCCGGAAGCCGGGGCGCGCCGACGCACATCCGACACACTGCCTGCCGTACCGCCGCACAGGGACCTCCACTTCCCCCTCACCTGTTCTCTGGTCTTGCCCGTACCCAGCAACCGGGCTGCTTCTGCATATTTATACCTATGGTCTTCGCACTCCACCATAAGCAGTTTGAGATGTCGCACCTCCGCCTCGCTCCACTTGGACTTTTTATACCGGAACCTATTGCCATGGCTCCAGTCCTTCAAGGTTCCGAACCACTCCTCGGTGTGGGCTCGCCGCATGTGCTGGGACACTCCAGCAGCCGTCCGAAAACGGCGTCCACAAAGATCGCACGCGATCCCCTGCACGTCACCCATTCCGCCCACATCCCGGCATTTCGGGACATGACACAAAATGGAATGACTGCTCTCACCGCGCCTGTCGCACATACGACAAACGTACACGACAGATACACCCGCATGCCGAGAGGCTAGATGCACTCCCAGCCTACGGATGCCATCCACGTCCACCCCACACAGAGGGCATTCCCTGGACTCTCGAGGCAGATGCACCAAGACACGGTCCGGGACCAACTGCGTTCCA
>NW_028284057.1:795000-817500 GCF_059516105.1 Syngnathus floridae
CGTCGGAGCGCGCGCTCGCGCGGCGGCCGTAGCGCTAGAGGGCGACCCGCAAGTGGGGAGGAACCGTCCACCCAACGCCGGCGCTAGCCGGGGCCGGTGGGGGCCCTACCAAGGCGGGTCATGGTCGCATGTCGGTCGGTCCGGCCTCTGTTTACCGAGGCGGCCGGCACCTCCATCTGCCTTGGATGCCCCGAATCCGCAGACTTTCCTCCGGCCTCAGCTTAAGGAGACGGCCGTTGCCTCCATCCTTGGATGTTAACATTCGCAGAGTTTCAGCTCCGGGCTAGGGCGGGTGAAGTCATCTCGAACCACGTGCCTGAAGGCCGCCTCGCGCCGGATGCAGGCCCCGCTCTGTCGTGCGGTGTGACCGTCCAACGCGGGCATCGCTAGATTAGCCGTGGCCACGATCCTTCCACACCGCGAGCCTTTCGCCCTCGGCCGCTCAGTTCGCGGGCCGCTGATCCCGCTCCATCTCTCCGGCCTGTGTTTAAGGAGGCGGCCGGTCCTCCTTCCTTGGATGGACCATTCGCATATTTTTCGCCCGGCCTGTGTTTAAGGAGGCGGCCGGTAACTCCCTTTCTTGGATGAGACCCAACATTCGCATATTTTTCGCCCGGCCTGTGTTTAAGGAGGCGGCCGGTCCTCCCATTCTGCCAGTGTTCCTTGGACTTTGAATATTTCAAAGTCTTTCCGCCCAACATTCGCATATTTTTCGCCCGGCCTGTGTTTAAGGAGGCGGCCGGTCCTCCCATTCTGCCAGTGTTCCTTGGACTTTGAATATTTCAAAGTCTTTCCGCTCCGGGCTAGGGCGGGTGAGGTCGTCTCGAACCACGTGCCTGAAGGCCGCCTCGCGCCGGATGCAGGCCCCGCTCTGTCGTGCGGTGTGACCGTCCAACGCGGGCATCGCTAGATTAGCCGTGGCCACGATCCTTCCACACCGCGAGCCTTTCGCCCTCGGCCGGTGTCGGTCAACGTGTGGGTTTGGGGGGAAGGACGGCTGCCGGGAGCAGACAGCCGTCCCCGGGTGGGGTGTACAGTCCCTTCACCGCGGCCGCCGGGAGCAGACGGCCGTCGAGCGATTCTGCCATTGTTCCTAGGACTTTGTACATTTTAAAGACCCTCCGCGCGGGCCGCTGATCCCGCTCGGTCGCTCCGGCCTGTGTTTAAGGAGGCGGCCGGTCCTCCCATTCTGCCAGTGTTCCTTGGACTTTGAATATTTCAAAGTCTTTCCGCTCCGGGCTAGGGCGGGTGAGGTCGTCTCGAACCACGTGCCTGAAGGCCGCCTCGCGCCGGATGCAGGCCCCGCTCTGTCGTGCGGTGTGACCGTCCAACGCGGGCATCGCTAGATTAGCCGTGGCCACGATCCTTCCACACCGCGAGCCTTTCGCCCTCGGCCGGTGTCGGTCAACGTGTGGGTTTGGGGGGAAGGACGGCTGCCGGGAGCAGACAGCCGTCCCCGGGTGGGGTGTACAGTCCCTTCACCGCGGCCGCCGGGAGCAGACGGCCGTCGAGCGATTCTGCCATTGTTCCTAGGACTTTGTACATTTTAAAGACCCTCCGCGCGGGCCGCTGATCCCGCTCGGTCGCTCCGGCCTGTGTTTAAGGAGGCGGCCGGTCCTCCCATTCTGCCAGTGTTCCTTGGACTTTGAATATTTCAAAGTCTTTCCGCTCCGGGCTAGGGCGGGTGAGGTCGTCTCGAACCACGTGCCTGAAGGCCGCCTCGCGCCGGATGCAGGCCCCGCTCTGTCGTGCGGTGTGACCGTCCAACGCGGGCATCGCTAGATTAGCCGTGGCCACGATCCTTCCACACCGCGAGCCTTTCGCCCTCGGCCGGTGTCGGTCAACGTGTGGGTTTGGGGGGAAGGACGGCTGCCGGGAGCAGACAGCCGTCCCCGGGTGGGGTGTACAGTCCCTTCACCGCGGCCGCCGGGAGCAGACGGCCGTCGAGCGATTCTGCCATTGTCCCTAGGACTTTGTACATTTCAAAGACCCTGCGCGCGGGCCGCTGATCCCGCTCGGTCGCTCCGGCCTGTGTTTAAGGAGGCGGCCGGTCCTCCCATTCTGCCAGTGTTCCTTGGACTTTGAAAAGTCTTTCCGCTCCGGGCTAGGGCGGGTGAGGTCGTCTCGAACCACGTGCCTGAAGGCCGCCTCGCGCCGGATGCAGGCCCCGCTCTGTCGTGCGGTGTGACCGTCCAACGCGGGCATCGCTAGATTAGCCGTGGCCACGATCCTTCCACACCGCGAGCCTTTCGCCCTCGGCTGATGTTCGGCCAACGTGTGGGGAGGGGGTTATGGACGGCTGCCGGGAGCAGACAGCCGTCCCCGGGAGGGGAGACTTCACGGCGGCCGCCGGGAGCAGACGGCCGTCGAGAGATTCTGCCAGTGTGTTCCTTGGACTTTGAAAAGTCTTTCCGCTCCGGGCTAGGGCGGGTGAGGTCGTCTCGAACCACGTGCCTGAAGGCCGCCTCGCGCCGGATGCAGGCCCCGCTCTGTCGTGCGGTGTGACCGTCCAACGCGGGCATCGCTAGATTAGCCGTGGCCACGATCCTTCCACACCGCGAGCCTTTCGCCCTCGGCCGGTGTTCGCTCAATGCGCGGGCCGCTGATCCCGCTCCATCTCTCCGGCCTGTGTTTAAGGAGGCGGCCGGTCCTCCCATTCTGCCAGTGTTCCTTGGACTTGTAAAAGTCTTTCCGCTCCGGGCTAGGGCGGGTGAGGTCGTCTCGAACCACGTGCCTGAAGGCCGCCTCGCGCCGGATGCAGGCCCCGCTCTGTCGTGCGGTGTGACCGTCCAACGCGGGCATCGCTAGATTAGCCGTGGCCACGATCCTTCCACACCGCGAGCCTTTCGCCCTCGGCTGGTGTTCGGCCAACGTGTGGGGAGGGGGTTAAGGACGGCTGCCGGGAGCAGACAGCCGTCCCCGGGAGGGGAGACTTCACGGCGGCCGCCGGGAGCAGACGGCCGTCGAGAGATTCTGCCAGCGTTCCTTGTACTTTGAATATTTCACAGCCGTGCTCGCACTTAGGAAATTTTCGAGCGCTGTGGCACTTAGACATTTTTCGTCAAGAGAGGCACTTAGACATTTTTCGTCAAAAGAGGCACTTAGAAATTTTTCGTCAAGAGAGACACTTAGAAAATTTTTCTCTCTCTCTCTGTGTGCCTTCCAGGGTGCTTTGCCGTGCAACCCTGCCTGGGTGGCCGAGCAGGGGGCGATGCTGGCGGTTAAACCAGCGCTCGACTCTTCGCCGTTCTTTACCGTCAATTCCGCGCCCCCCATGCTCGTTCTGACTATATTTTGCGAAAGGGGAGTAAATCGTTGATGAGTACGCTGACTAGTGGGACCAACCATCGTACTCTGGCGCACCTGAAGACCAAAGTTGGTACTGCACCCTACCCCTGGTACCCCAACCCCTGGTACCTAAAGAGGGAGAGGCCGAATTTTCGCTTTCGGCGGCCGACCGCGGGAACCAGCCGAGGCGGACACTTTTCGGCTCAAGAGCCGTTGGCACTTAGAAAAAATTCGCACAAGTTGGCAGGACTTCCAGGAGAAGAGGCCGAATTTTCACTTTTGGTGGCCGTTATGGGGAACCAGCCGAGGCGGACACTTTACGGCTGTTGAGTCGTTGGCACTTAGAAAAAATTCGCACAAGTTGGCAGGACTTCCAGGAGAAGAGGCCGAATTTTCACTTTTGGTGGCCGACCTGGGGAACCAGCCGAGGCGGACACTTTTCGGCTCAAGAGCCGTTGGCACTTAGAAAATATTTGCCAAACTTGGCTTGACTTCCAGTAGAAGAGGCCGAATTTTCACTTTTCATGGCCGTTATGGGGAACCAGCCGAGGCGGACACTTTAGGCTGGTTGAGTCGTTGGCACTTAGAAAATATTTGCCAAACTTGGCTTGACTTCCAGGAGAAGAGGCCGAATTTTCACTTTTGGTGGCCGACCTCGGGAACCAGCCGAGGCGGACACTTTTCGGCTCAAGAGCCGTTGGCACTTAGAAAATATTTGCCAAACTTGGCTTGACTTCCAGGAGAAGAGGCCGAATTTTCACTTTTGGTGGCCGACCTGGGGAACCAGCCGAGGCGGACACTTTACGCTGGTCGAGTCGTTGGCACTTAGAAAATATTCGCCAAACTTGGCTTGACTTCCAGGAGAAGAGGCCGAATTTTCACTTGTTCTGGCCGTTATGGGGAACCAGCCGAGGCGGACACTTTACGCTGGTTGAGTCGTTGGCACTTAGAAAATATTCGCCAAACTTGGCCAGACTTCCAGGAGAAGAGGCCGAATTTTCACTTTTGGTGGCCGTTATGGGGAACCAGCCGAGGCGGACACTTTACGCTGGTTGAGTCGTTGGCACTTAGAAAATATTTGCCAAACTTGGCTTGACTTCCAGGAGAAGAGGCCGAATTTTCACTTTTGGTGGCCGTTATGGGGAACCAGCCGAGGCGGACACTTTACGCTGGTTGAGTCGTTGGCACTTAGAAAATATTTGCCAAACTTGGCTTGACTTCCAGGAGAAGAGGCCGAATTTTCACTTTTGTTGGCCATTATGGGGAACCAGCCGAGGCGGATACTTTACGCTGGTTGAGTCGTTGGCACTTAGAAAATATTCGCCAAACTTGGCTTGACTTGCAGGAGAAGAGGCCGAATTTTCACTTTTGGTGGCCGTTATGGAGAACCAGCCGAGGCGGACACTTTACGCTGGTTGAGTCGTTGGCACTTAGAAAATATTTGCCAAACTTGGCTTGACTTCCAGGAGAAGAGGCCGATTTTTCACTTGTGGTGGCCGTTATGGGGAACCAGCCGAGGCGGACACTTTACGCTGGTCGAGTCGTTGGCACTTAGAAAATATTCGCCAAACTTGGCTTGACTTCCAGGAGAAGAGGCCGAATTTTCACTTGTTCTGGCCGTTATGGGGAACCAGCCGAGGCGGACACTTTACGGCTGTTGAGTCGTTGGCACTTAGAAAATATTCGCCAAACTTGGCCAGACTTCCAGGAGAAGAGGCCGAATTTTCACTTGTGGTACCCGACCTGGGGAACCAGCCGAGGCGGACACTTTACGCTGGTTGAGTCGTTGGCACTTAGAAAATATTCGCCAAACTTGGCCAGACTTCCAGGAGAAGAGGCCGAATTTTCACTTGTTCTGGCCGACCTGGGGAACCAGCCGAGGCGGACACTTTACGCTGGTTGAGTCGTTGGCACTTAGAAAATATTCGCCAAACTTGGCCAGACTTCCAGGAGAAGAGGCCTAATTTTCACTTGTTCTGGCCGACCTGGGGAACCAGACGAGGCGGACACATCACCCCGCAAGTGCCGTTGGCACTTTGAAAATATTCGCCAAACTTGGCCAGACTTCCAGGAGAAGAGGCCGAATTTTCACTTGTGGTACCCGACGTGGGGAACCAGCCGAGGCGGACACATCACCCCGCAAGTGCCGTTGGCACTTTGAAAATATTCGCCAAACTTGGCCAGACTTCCAGGAGAAGAGGCCGAATTTTCACTTGTTCTGGCCGACCTGGGGAACCAGACGAGGCGGACACATCACCCCGCAAGTGCCGTTGGCACTTTGAAAATATTCGCCAAACTTGGCCAGACTTCCAGGAGAAGAGGCCGAATTTTCACTTGTTCTGGCCGACCTGGGGAACCAGACGAGGCGGACACATCACCCCGCAAGTGCCGTTGGCACTTTGAAAATATTCGCCAAACTTGGCCAGACTTCCAGGAGAAGAGGCCGAATTTTCACTTGTTCTGGCCGACCTGGGGAACCAGACGAGGCGGACACATCACCCCGCAAGTGCCGTTGGCACTTAGAAAATATTCGCCAAACTTGGCCGGACTTCCAGGAGAAGAGGCCGAATTTTCACTTTTTCTGGCCGACCTGGGGAACCAGACGAGGCGGACACATCACCCCGCAAGTGCCGTTGGCACTTTGAAAATATTCGAAACTTCCATCAAACACACATCGGCTTTTTCGCCGTCGCTGTCCGGCCTGGGCACCATCGTGGCTCGGACAGTTCGTGTGCCAGCTTCCGTTGGCACTTAGAACATTTTTCAAAATAAAAATAAACAGTCCTGCACATACGTGCCGACTATATTTTGCGAAAGGGGAGTAAACCGATGAGTACACTAACTAGGGGGACCAACAGACCGTAGTGGTCTCCCCTGGTACCTAAATGCATACCCCTGGTACCTCAGCGACTACCCCTGGTACCTAAATGCGTTCCCCTGGTACCTCAGAGAGGCCGAATTATCACATTCCGTGCCCGAACTAGGGAACCGGACGAGGCGGACACTTTTCCGGGAGAGACCCGATGGCACTTAGAAAATATTCGCTCAAGTTGGCAGGACTTCCAGAGCAAGAGGCCGAATTTTCGCTCGTTCGGGCCGACTCGGGGAACCAGCCGAGTCGGACACGTTACGGCAGAATAGCCGTTGGCACTTAGAAAATATTCGCTAAAGTTTGTCGGACTTCCAGAGCAAGAGGCCGAATTTTCACAATATGTGGCCGAACTAGGGAACCGGACGAGTCGGACACTTTTCCGGGCAAGACCCGATGGCACTTAGAAAATATTCGCTCAAGTTGGCAGGACTTCCAGAGCAAGAGGCCGAATTTTCACATTATGTGGCCGAACTAGGGAACCAGCCGAGTCGGACACTTTTCCGGGCAAGACCCGATGGCACTTAGAAAATATTCGCTCAAGTTGGCAGGACTTCCAGAGCAAGAGGCCGAATTTTCGCTCGTTCGGGCCGACTCGGGGAACCAGACGAGTCGGACACTTTTCCGGGCAAGACCCGATGGCACTTAGAAAATATTCGCTCAAGTTGGCAGGACTTCCAGAGCAAGAGGCCGAATTTTCACATTATGTGGCCGAACTAGGGAACCAGCCGAGTCGGACACTTTTCCGGGCAAGACCCGATGGCACTTAGAAAATATTCGCTCAAGTTGGCAGGACTTCCAGATTAAGAGGCCGAATTTTCGCTCGTTCGGGCCGACTCGGGGAACCAGACGAGTCGGACACTTTTCCGGGCAAGACCCGATGGCACTTAGAAAATATTCGCTCAAGTTGGCAGGACTTCCAGAGCAAGAGGCCGAATTTTCACATTATGTGGCCGAACTAGGGAACCAGCCGAGTCGGACACTTTTCCGGGCAAGACCCGATGGCACTTAGAAAATATTCGCTCAAGTTGGCAGGACTTCCAGAGCAAGAGGCCGAATTTTCGCTCGTTCGGGCCGACTCGGGGAACCAGACGAGTCGGACACTTTTCCGGGCAAGACCCGATGGCACTTAGAAAATATTCGCTCAAGTTGGCAGGACTTCCAGAGCAAGAGGCCGAATTTTCACATTATGTGGCCGAACTAGGGAACCAGCCGAGTCGGACACTTTTCCGGGCAAGACCCGATGGCACTTAGAAAATATTCGCTCAAGTTGGCAGGACTTCCAGAGCAAGAGGCCGAATTTTCGCTCGTTCGGGCCGACTCGGGGAACCAGACGAGTCGGACACTTTTCCGGGCAAGACCCGATGGCACTTAGAAAATATTCGCTCAAGTTGGCAGGACTTCCAGAGCAAGAGGCCGAATTTTCACATTATGTGGCCGAACTAGGGAACCAGCCGAGTCGGACACTTTTCCGGGCAAGACCCGATGGCACTTAGAAAATATTCGCTCAAGTTGGCAGGACTTCCAGAGCAAGAGGCCGAATTTTCGCTCGTTCGGGCCGACTCGGGGAACCAGACGAGTCGGACACTTTTCCGGGCAAGACCCGATGGCACTTAGAAAATATTCGCTCAAGTTGGCAGGACTTCCAGAGCAAGAGGCCGAATTTTCACATTATGTGGCCGAACTAGGGAACCAGCCGAGTCGGACACTTTTCCGGGCAAGACCCGATGGCACTTAGAAAATATTCGCTCAAGTTGGCAGGACTTCCAGAGCAAGAGGCCGAATTTTCGCTCGTTCGGGCCGACTCGGGGAACCAGACGAGTCGGACACTTTTCCGGGCAAGACCCGATGGCACTTAGAAAATATTCGCTCAAGTTGGCAGGACTTCCAGAGCAAGAGGCCGAATTTTCACATTATGTGGCCGAACTAGGGAACCAGCCGAGTCGGACACTTTTCCGGGCAAGACCCGATGGCACTTAGAAAATATTCGCTCAAGTTGGCAGGACTTCCAGAGCAAGAGGCCGAATTTTCGCTCGTTCGGGCCGACTCGGGGAACCAGACGAGTCGGACACTTTTCCGGGCAAGACCCGATGGCACTTAGAAAATATTCGCTCAAGTTGGCAGGACTTCCAGAGCAAGAGGCCGAATTTTCACATTATGTGGCCGAACTAGGGAACCAGCCGAGTCGGACACTTTTCCGGGCAAGACCCGATGGCACTTAGAAAATATTCGCTCAAGTTGGCAGGACTTCCAGAGCAAGAGGCCGAATTTTCGCTCGTTCGGGCCGACTCGGGGAACCAGACGAGTCGGACACTTTTCCGGGCAAGACCCGATGGCACTTAGAAAATATTCGCTCAAGTTGGCAGGACTTCCAGAGCAAGAGGCCGAATTTTCACATTATGTGGCCGAACTAGGGAACCAGCCGAGTCGGACACTTTTCCGGGCAAGACCCGATGGCACTTAGAAAATATTCGCTCAAGTTGGCAGGACTTCCAGAGCAAGAGGCCGAATTTTCGCTCGTTCGGGCCGACTCGGGGAACCAGACGAGTCGGACACTTTTCCGGGCAAGACCCGATGGCACTTAGAAAATATTCGCTCAAGTTGGCAGGACTTCCAGAGCAAGAGGCCGAATTTTCACATTATGTGGCCGAACTAGGGAACCAGCCGAGTCGGACACTTTTCCGGGCAAGACCCGATGGCACTTAGAAAATATTCGCTCAAGTTGGCAGGACTTCCAGAGCAAGAGGCCGAATTTTCACTCGTTCGGGCCGACTCGGGGAACCAGCCGAGTCGGACACTTTTCCGGGCAAGACCCGTTGGCACTTAGAAAATATTCGCTCAAGTTGGCAGGACTTCCAGAGCAAGAGGCTGAATTTTCGCTCGTTCGGGCCGACTCGGGGAACCAGACGAGTCGGACACATTACGGCCGAACACCCGTTGGCACTTAGAAAATATTCGCTCAAGTTGGCAGGACTTCCAGAGCAAGAGGCCGAATTTTCACTCGTTCGGGCCGACTCGGGGAACCAGCCGAGTCGGACACTTTTCCGGGCAAGACCCGTTGGCACTTAGAAAATATTCGCTCAAGTTGGCAGGACTTCCAGAGCAAGAGGCTGAATTTTCGCTCGTTCGGGCCGACTCGGGGAACCAGCCGAGTCGGACACATTACGGCCGAACACCCGTTGGCACTTAGAAAATATTCGCCAAAGTCGGCCGGACTTCCAGGCGAAGAGGCTGAATTTTCGCTCGTTCGGGCCGACTCGGGGAACCAGCCGAGTCGGACACATTTCGGCGTAACACCCGTTGGCACTTAGAAAATATTCGCCAAAGTTCGTTGGACCTCCAGGCGAAGAGGCCGAATTTTCGCTCGTTCGGGCCGACTCGGGGAACCAGCCGAGTCGGACACATTACGGCCGAACACCCGTTGGCACTTAGAAAATATTCGCCAAAGTTCGTCGGACTTCCAGGCGAAGAGGCCGAATTTTCGCTCGTTCGGGCCGACTCGGGGAACCAGCCGAGTCGGACACATTTCGGCGCAACACCCGTTGGCACTTAGAAAATATTCGCCCAAGTCGGCCGGACTTCCAGGCGAAGAGGCCGAATTTTCACTTTTTCTGGCCGACCGGAGGAACCAGCCGCGTCGGACACATTACGGTGTAACACCCGTTGGCACTTAGAAAATATTCGCCAAAGTTCGTCGGACCTCCAGAGCGAGAGGCCGAATTTTCACTTTTTCTGGCCGACCGGAGAACCAGCCGAGGCGGACACATCACGCCGCTTTTGCCGTTGGCATATTCGAAACTTCCAGAATCGGCTTTTTCGCCGTCGCTGTCCGGCCTGGGCACCATCGTGGCTCGGACACGTCGTGTGCCAGCGTCCGCTGGCACTTAGAAAATTTTTCAAAATAAAAATAAACAGTCCTGCACATACGTGCCCACTATATTTTGCGAAAGGGGAGTAAACCGTCGATGAGTACGCTGACTAGTGGGACCAACCATCGCGCTCTGGCGCACCTGAAGACCAAAGTTGGTACTGCACCCTACCCCTGGTACCCAAACGGGGTAGAGGCCGATTTTTCGCATTTGGCGGCCGACCTAGGGAACCAGAAGAGGCGGACACTTTTCCGAGCAAGTGCCGATGGCACTTAGAAAATTTTCGCGCAAGTTGGCGGGACTTCCAGAGCGAGAGGCCGAATAATCGTAATTTGTGGCCGACTTGGGAACCAGCGAAGGCGGATAGGAAGTGGAGTGGGTCCCGCCGGCTGGTCCGCGGGCCAATTGCGGTCCCGCGAGTTAGCGATCGCGGTCCGGAATTCTAGCCGACTTGGGAACCAGCGAATGCGGATAGGAAGTCACGCGGGTCCCGCCGGCTGGTCCGCGGGCCATTTAGGGTCCCGCGAGTTAGCGATCGCGGTCCGGAATTCTAGCCGACTTGGGAACCAGCGAAGGCGGATAGGAAGTCAAGTGGGTCCCACCGGCTGGTCCGCGGGCCAATTGCGGTCCCGCGAGTTAGCGATCGCGGTCCGGAATTCTAGCCGACTTGGGAACCAGCGAAGGCGGATGGGTGGTCACCGAGGTCCCGCCGGCTGGTCCGCGGGCCATTTAGGGTCCCGCGAGTTAGCGGTCGCGGTCCGGAATTCTACCCGGCCGGGGACCACCGCGAGGCGGATGGGTCTTCACCGAGGTCCCGCCGGCTGGTCCGCGGGCCATTTAGGGTCCCGCGAGGTACCGATCGCGGTCCGGAATTCTACCCGGCCAGGGACCACCGCGAGGCGGATGGGTCTTCACCGAGGTCCCGCCGGCTGGTCCGCGGGCCATTTAGGGTCCCGCGAATTACCGATCGCGGTCCGGAATTCTAGCCGGCCAGGGACCACCGCGAGGCGGATGGGTGGTCACCGAGGTCCCGCCGGCTGGTCCGCGGGCCATTTAGGGTCCCGCGAGTTAGCGATCGCGGTCCGGAATTCTAGCCGACTTGGGAACCAGCGAAGGCGGATAGGAAGTCAAGTGGGTCCCGCCGGCTGGTCCGCGGGCCATTTAGGGTCCCGCGAATTACCGATCGCGGTCCGGAATTCTAGCCGGCCAGGGACCACCGCGAGGCGGATGGGTGGTCACCGAGGTCCCGCCGGATGGTCCGCGGGCCATTTAGGGTCCCGCGAATTACCGATCGCGGTCCGGATTTCTAGCCGGCCAGGGACCACCGCGAGGCAGATGGGTGGTCACCGAGGTCCCGCCGGATGGTCCGCGGGCCATTTAGGGTCCCGCGAGTTAGCGATCGCGGTCCGGAATTCTACCCGGCCGGGGACCACCGCGAGGCGGATGGGTCTTCACCGAGGTCCCGCCGGCTGGTCCGCGGGCCATTTAGGGTCCCGCGAATTACCGATCGCGGTCCGGAATTCTAGCCGGCCAGGGACCACGGCGAGGCGGATGGGTCTTCACCGAGGTCCCGCCGGATGGTCCGCGGGCCATTTAGGGTCCCGCGAATTACCGATCGCGGTCCGGAATTCTAGCCGGCCAGGGACCACCGCGAGGCGGATGGGTCTTCACCGAGGTCCCGCAGGCTGGTCCGCGGGCCATTTAGGGTCCCGCAAATTACCGATCGCGGTCCGGAATTCTAGCCGGCCAGGGACCACCGCGAGGCGGATGGGTGGTCACCGAGGTCCCGCCGGCTGGTCCGCGGGCCATTTAGGGTCCCGCGAGTTAGCGATCGCGGTCCGGAATTCTACCCGGCCGGGGACCACCGCGAGGCGGATGGGTGGTCACCGAGGTCCCGCCGGCTGGTCCGCGGGCCATTTAGGGTCCCGCGAATTACCGATCGCGGTCCGGAATTCTAGCCGGCCAGGGACCACCGCGAGGCGGATGGGTGGTCACCGAGGTCCCGCCGGATGGTCCGCGGGCCATTTAGGGTCCCGCAAATTACCGATCGCGGTCCGGATTTCTAGCCGGCCAGGGACCACCGCGAGGCGGATGGGTGGTCACCGAGGTCCCGCCGGATGGTCCGCGGGCCATTTAGGGTCCCGCGAGTTAGCGATCGCGGTCCGGAATTCTACCCGGCCGGGGACCACCGCGAGGCGGATGGGTCTTCACCGAGGTCCCGCCGGCTGGTCCGCGGGCCATTTAGGGTCCCGCGAATTACCGATCGCGGTCCGGAATTCTAGCCGGCCAGGGACCACCGCGAGGCGGATGGGTCTTCACCGAGGTCCCGCCGGATGGTCCGCGGGCCATTTAGGGTCCCGCGAATTACCGATCGCGGTCCGGAATTCTAGCCGGCCAGGGACCACCGCGAGGCGGATGGGTCTTCACCGAGGTCCCGCCGGCTGGTCCGCGGGCCATTTAGGGTCCCGCAAATTACCGATCGCGGTCCGGAATTCTAGCCGGCCAGGGACCACCGCGAGGCGGATGGGTGGTCACCGAGGTCCCGCCGGCTGGTCCGCGGGCCATTTAGGGTCCCGCGAATTACCGATCGCGGTCCGGAATTCTAGCCGGCCGGGGACCACCGCGAGGCGGATGGGTGGTCACCGAGGTCCCGCCGGCTGGTCCGCGGGCCATTTAGGGTCCCGCGAATTACCGATCGCGGTCCGGAATCCACGCCGGCCAGGGACCACCGCGAGGCGGATGGGTCTTCACCGAGGTCCCGCCGGCTGGTCCGCGGGCCATTTAGGGTCCCGCGAATTACCGATCGCGGTCCGGAATTCTAGCCGGCCGGGGACCACCGCGAGGCGGATGGGTGGTCACCGAGGTCCCGCCGGCTGGTCCGCGGGCCAATTGCGGTCCCGCGAGTTAGCGGTCGCGGTCCGGAATTCTACCCGGCCGGGGACCACCGCGAGGCGGATGGGTGGTCACCGAGGTCCCGCCGGCTGGTCCGCGGGCCAATTGCGGTCCCGCGAGTTAGCGATTGCGGCCCGGAATTCTACCCGGCCGGGGACCACCGCGAGGCGGACGGGTCTTCACCGAGGTCCCGCCGGCTGGTCCGCGGGCCATTTAGGGTCCCGCGAGGTACCGATCGCGGTCCGGAATTCTAACCGGCCGGGGACCACCGCGAGGCGGATGGGTCTTCACCGAGGTCCCGCCGGCTGGTCCGCGGGCCATTTAGGGTCCCGCGAGTTAGCGATCGCGGTCCGGAATTCTACCCGGCCGGGGACCACCGCGAGGCGGATGGGTGGTCACCGAGGTCCCGCCGGCTGGTCCGCGGGCCATTTAGGGTCCCGCGAGTTAGCGATTGCGGTCCGAAATTCTAGCCGGCCAGGGACCACCGCGAGGCGGATGGGTGGTCACCGAGGTCCCGCCGGCTGGTCCGCGGGCCATTTAGGGTCCCGCGAGTTAGCGATCGCGGTCCGGAATTCTACCCGGCCGGGGACCACCGCGAGGCGGATGGGTGGTCACCGAGGTCCCGCCGGCTGGTCCGCGGGCCATTTAGGGTCCCGCGAGTTACCGATCGCGGTCCGGAATTCTAGCCGGCCCGGAGCCACCCAGAGGCCGTGCACACGCGCCGGGTGGCCGGAAATACCTCCAGCCGAGCGGACATGCACTTTATAAGCACCTTGGACGAGATGGCTGAGCCTTACTCGACTTCCAGCACCCCGGCTAAGCGTTCTCCACGGCCCGCTGTGCTTCCAGAAGACCTCCAGACGGTCCTCATGGTGCTTTCCTCCTCACTCTCTAAGTCGACCCAGGCTTCCAGCACCCCGGCTAAGCGTTCTCCACGGCCCACTGTGCTTCCAGAAGACTTCCAGCCGGTCCTCATTGTGCTTTCCTCCTCACTATTTAAGTCGACCCAGGCTTCCAGAGCCTCGGCTAAGCGTTTTACGCGGCCCGCTTATCTTCCAGGAGACTTCCAGCCGGTCCTCACGATGCTTTCCTCCTAACTCTTGACGCCCGAGGAGGCTTCCAGAGCCCCGGCTAAGCGTTTTACGCAGCCCGCTGAGCTTCCACAGCACCTCCAGCCGGTTCCCCGGGTGCTTTCCTCCTCACTGTTTAAGCCGAACGAGGCTTCCAGAGCCCCGGCTAAGCGTTTTACGCGGCCCGCCGAGCTTCCACAGCACCTCCAGCCGGTTCCCCGAGTGGTTTCCTCCTCACTGTTTAAGCCGAACGAGGCTTCCAGAGCCCCGGCTAAACGTTTTACGCGGCCCGCTGGACTTCCAGAGCACCTCCAGCCGGTTCTCCGGGTGCTTTCCTCCTCACTTAATAAGCCGAACGAGGCTTCCAGAGCCCCGGCTAAGCGTTCTCCGCGTCCCGCTGATCTTCCCGGAGCTTGTAACGGGGAAATACCTCCCTCTAGCGGACACGGCGGGTAAATACGCCACCTCTCGCACTTAGCGCACACACCCGTTGCTGCGCGTCCGGTGGCACTTTGAGCGGCCAAACGGCGGGAGTAACTGTCACTCTCTTAAGGTAGGCTCACTTGAGATTTTTTTGAACGGTTCGTGGATAAATATATGATATATACTACATATGATCGCATTTATAGTCAAATCATATCAAAATATCATTCTCCGGGTGCTTTCCTCCTCACTGTTTAAGCCGAACGAGGCTTCCAGAGCCCCGGCTAAGCGTTTTACGCGGCCCGCCGAGCTTCCACAGCACCTCCAGCCGGTTCCCCGGGTGCATTCCTCCTCACTTTCTAAGCCGAACGAGGCTTCCAGAGCCCCGGCTAAGCGTTTTACGCGGCCCGCTGAGCTTCCAGAGCACCTCCAGCCGGTTCCACGGCTGCTTTCCTCCTCACTTAATAAGCCGCCCGAGGCTTCCAGAGCCCCGGCTAAACGTTTTGCGCGGACCGCTGAACTTCCAGAGCACCTCCAGCCGGTTCCCCGGCTGCTTTCCTCCTCACTTTCTAAGCCGCCCGAGGCTTCCAGAGCCCCGGCTAAGCGTTCTCCGCGTCCCGGTGATCTTCCCGGAGGTCGTAACGGGGAATTACCTCCCTCTAGCGGACACGGCGGGTAAATACGCCACCTCTCGCACTTAGCGCACACTCGCGTTGCTGCGCGTCTGATGGCACTTTGAGTAGCCAAAATGCGGGAGTAACTGTCACTCTCTTAAGGTAGGCTCACTTGAGATTTTTTTGAACGGTTCGTGGATAAATATATGATATATACTACATATGATCGCATTTATAGTCAAATCATATCAAAATGTCATTCTCCGGGTGCTTTCCTCCTCACTCTTGACGCCCGAGGAGGCTTCCAGAGCCTCGTCTAAGCGTTTTACGCGGCCCGCTGAGCTCCCACCGCACCTCCAGCCGGTTCTCATGAGGCTTTCCGCCTCATTTTCTAAGCCGAAGGAGGCTTCCACAGCCCCGGCGAAGCGTTTTGCGCGGCCCGCTGAACTTCCAGAGCACCTCCAGCCGGTTCCCCGAGTGCTTTCCGCCTCACTTTCTAAGCCGAACGAGGCTTCCAGCACCCCGGCTAAGCGTTCTCCGCGTCCCGCTGATCTTCCCGGAGCTTGTAACGGGGACTTACCTCCCTCTAGCGGACACGGCGGGTAAATACGCCAGCTCTCGCACTTAGCGCACACTCGCGTTGCTGCGCGTCTGGTGGCACTTTGAGCGGCCAAACGGCGGGAGTAACTGTCACTCTCTTATGGTAGGCTCACTTGAGATTTTTTTAACCGTCCGCGGAGGCGACCGGGACCACCGGGACAGCCGGGAGGCCGTGCGCGCGGGCCAAGTGGCCGAAAATAGCTCCAGGCCGACCGGATCGGCTAGTTGTAAGCACCGCGGATGAGATCGCGGAGCATTATTCGACTTCCAGCGGCCCGTGCGCTCACGCACTCCACCCGGCACCTCCGGGAGGCCGTGCGCGCGCGCCAAGTGGCCGAAAATAGCTCCAAGACGACCGGATCGGCTGTTTACAAGCTCCGCGGATGAGATCGCGGAGCTTTATGCGACTTCCAGCGGCCGGTGCGCTCGCGCACTCCACCCGGCACCATCCGGGAGGCCGTGCGCGCGCGCCAAGTGGCCCAAAATAGCTCCAGCCCAGCGGATCGGCTGTTTACAAGCACCGCGGATGAGATCGCGGAGCTTTATTCGACTTCCAGCGGCCGGCGCGCACGACGAGCGGACCAGGTGACGGTCCAGCTCCACCCGGTACCTCGCACGGCCCGCTTCTCCCCCCTGCGCGGACTTCCGGGCGCTCGGGGAGACGTTCGGAAGCCGCCGGTGACGTTGGAGCGGGGAAATACCTCCCTCCAGCGGACACGGCGAGTAAATACACCTTCGGCCAAACGGCGGGAGTAACTATGACTCTCTTAAGGTAGCGGCACTCGACATCTTTTTAGCGGTTCGTGGAGGACCCGGCCGGTTCTCGGGGGTGCTTTTTCTCCTAACTCTCGACGCCCGAGGAGGCTTCCAGAGCCCCGGCTAAGCGTTTTCCGCTGGCCGATGAGCTTCCAAAGCACCTCCAGCCGGTTCCCCGGGTGCTTTCCTCCTCACTGTTTAAGCCGAACGAGGCTTCCAGAGCCCCGGCTAAACGTTTTACGCGGCCCGCTGAACTTCCAGAGCACCTCCAGCCGGTTCTTATGATGCTTTCCTCCTCACTTTCTAAGCCGAAGGAGGCTTCCAGAGCCCCGGCTAAGCGTTTTACGCGGCCCGTTGAACTTCCACAGCACCTCCAGCCGGTTCTCATGAGGCTTTCCTCCCAACTCTTGACGCCCGAGGAGGCTTCCAGAGCCTCGGCTAAGCGTTTTACGCGGCCCGCTGAGCTTCCACCGAACCTCCAGCCGGTTCTAATGAGGCTTTCCTCCTAACTCTTGACGCCCGAGGAGGCTTCCAGAGCCTCGGCTAAGCGTTTTACGCGGCCCGCTGGACTTCCGGAGCACCTCCAGCCGGTCCTCGCGATGCTTTGCTCCTCACTCTTGACGCCCGAGGAGGCTTCCAGAGCCCCGGCTAAGCGTTCTCCGCGTCCCGCTGATCTTCCCGGAGGTCGTAACGGGGAAATACCTCCCTCTAGCGGACACGGCGGGTAAATACGCCACCTCTCGCACTTAGCGCACACACCCGTTGCTCCGCGTCCGATGACACTCTGAGCGGCCAAACGGCGGGAGTAACAGTCACTCTCTTAAGGTAGGCTCACTTGAGATTTTTTTAACCGTCCGCGGAGGCGACCGGGACCACCGGGACAGCCGGGAGGCCGTGCGCGCGGGCCAAGTGGCCGAAAATAGCTCCAGGCCGACCGGATCGGCTAGTTGTAAGCACCGCGGATGAGATCGCGGAGCATTATTCCACTTCCAGCGGCCGGTGCGCTTACGCACGCCGCCCGGCACCTCCGGGAGGCCGTGCGCATGCGCCAAGTGGCCGAAAATAGCTCCTAGCCGACCGGATCGGCTGTTTGTGAGCACCGCGGATGAGATCGCGGAGCTTTATCCGACTTCCAGCGGCCGGTGCGCTCGCGCACTCCACCCGGCACCTCCGGGAGGCCGTGCGCGCGCGCCAAGTGGCCGAAAATAGCTCCTAGCCGACCGGATCGGCTGTTTGTGAGCACCGCGGATGAGATCGCGGAGCTTTATGCGACTTCCAGCGGCCGGTGCGCTCGCGCACTCCACCCGGCACCTCCGGGAGGCCGTGCGCGCGCGCCAAGTGGCCCAAAATAGCTCCAGCCCAGCGGATCTGCACTTTACAAGCTCCGCGGATGAGATCGCGGAGCTTTATGCGAATTCCAGCGGCCGGCGCGCACGACGAGCGGACCCGGTGACGGTCCAGCTCCACCCGGTACCTCGCACGGCCCGCTTCTCCCCCCCGCGCGGACTTCCGAGCGCTCGGGGAGACGTTGGAGCGGGGAAATACCTCCCTCCAGCGGACACGGCGAGTAAATACACCTTCGGCCAAACGGCGGGAGTAACTATGACTCTCTTAAGGTAGCTTGACTTGACATCTTTTTAACGGTTCGTGGAGGACCCGGCCGGTTCTCGGGGGTGCTTTACTCCTAACTCTTGACGCCCGAGGAGGCTTCCAGAGCCTCGGCTAAGCGTTTTGCGCGGCCCGCTGAACTTCCACAGCACCTCCAGCCGGTTCCCATGAGGCTTTCCTCCTCACTGTTTAATCCGAACGAGGCTTCCAGAGCCCCGGCTAAGCGTTTTATGCGGCCCGCTGAACTTCCCCAGCACCCCCAGCCGGTTCCCCGAGTGCTTTCCACCTCACTTTCTAAGCCGAACGAGGCTTCCAGCGCCCCGGCTAAGCGTTTTACGCGGCCCGCTGAGCTTCCACAGCACCTCCAGCCGGATCTCATGATGCTTCCCTCCTCACTGTTTAAGCCGAACGAGGCTTCCAGAGCCTCGGCTAAGCGTTTTACGCGGCCCGCTGAGCTTCCACAGCACCTCCAGCCGCTTCTCGGGGGTGCTTTTTCTCCTAACTCTCGACGCCCGAGGAGGCTTCCAGAGCCTCGGCTAAGCGTTTTACGCGGCCCGCCGAGCCTCCACAGCACTTCCAGCCGGTTCTCCGGGTGCTTCACTCCTCACTCTTTAAGCCGAACGAGGCTTCCAGAGCCCCGGCTAAGCGTTTTACGCGGCCCGCTGAACTTCCCCAGCACCTCCAGCCGGTTCTCATGATGCATTCCTCCTCACTCTTTAAGCCGAACGAGGCTTCCAGAGCCCCGGCTAAGCGTTTTACGCGGCCCGCTGAACTTCCCCAGCACCCCCAGCCGGTTCCCCGAGTGCTTTCCTCCTCACTTTATAAGCCGAACGAGGCTTCCAGCGCCCCGGCTAAGCGTTCTCCGCGTCCCGCTGATCTTCCCGGAGCTTGTAACGGGGAATTACCTCCCTCCAGCGGACACGGCGGGTAAATACGCCAGCTCTCGCACTTAGCGCACACTCGCGTTGCTGCGCGTCTGGTGGCACTCTGAGCGGCCAAACGGCGGGAGTAACTGTCACTCTCTTAAGGTAGGCTCACTTGAGATTTTTTTAACCGTCCGCGGAGGCGACCGGGACCACCGGGACAGCCGGGAGGCCGTGCGTGCGGGCCAAGTGGCCGAAAATAGCTCCAGGCCGACCGGATCGGCTAGTTGTAAGCACCGCGGATGAGATCGCGGAGCATTATTCGACTTCCAGCGGCCGGTGGGCTCGCGCACTCCACCCGGCACGCCGCCCGGAACCTCCGGGAGGCCGTGCGCGCGCGCCAAGTGGCCCAAAATAGCTCCAGCCCAGCGGATCGGCTGTTTACAAGCACCGCGGATGAGATCGCGGAGCATTATTCGACTTCCAGCGGCCCGTGCGCTTACGCACGCCGCCCGGAACCTCCGGGAGGCCGTGCGCATGCGCAAGTGGCCGAAAATAGCTCCTAGCCGACCGGATCTGCACTTTACAAGCTCCGCGGATGAGATCGCGGAGCTTTATCCGACTTCCAGCGGCCGGTGCGCTCGCGCACTCCACCCGGCACCTCCGGGAGGCCGTGCGCGCGCGCCAAGTGGCCCAAAATAGCTCCAGCCCAGCGGATCTGCACTTTACAAGCTCCGCGGATGAGATCGCGGAGCTTTATGCGACTTCCAGCGGCCGGTGCGCTCGCGCACTCCACCCGGCACCTCCGGGAGGCCGTGCGCGCGCGCCAAGTGGCCGAAAATAGCTCCGAGACGACCGGATCGGCTGTTTACAAGCACCGCGGATGAGATCGCGGAGCTTTATGCGACTTCCAGCGGCCGGTGCGCTCGCGCACTCCACCCGGCACCTCCGGGAGGCCGTGCGCGCGCGCCAAGTGGCCCAAAATAGCTCCAGCCCAGCGGATCTGCACTTTACAAGCTCCGCGGATGAGATCGCGGAGCTTTATTCGACTTCCAGCGGCCGGCGCGCACGACGAGCGGACCCGGTGACGGTCCAGCTCCACCCGGTACCTCGCACGGCCCGCTTCTCGCCCCCGCGCGGACTTCCGAGCGCTCGGGGAGACGTTCGGAAGCCGCCGGTGACGTTGGAGCGGGGAAATACCTCCCTCCGGCGGACACGGCGAGTAAATACACCTTCGGCCAAACGGCGGGAGTAACTATGACTCTCTTAAGGTAGCGGCACTCGACATCTTTTTCACGGTTCGTGGAGGACCCGGCCGGTTCTCGGGGGTGCTTTTTCTCCTAACTCTCGACGCCCGAGGAGGCTTCCAGAGCCCCGGCTAAGCGTTTTACGCGGCCCGCTGAGCTTCCAGAGCACCTCCAGCCGGTTCCCCGGGTGCATTCCTCCTCACTTTCTAAGCCGAACGAGGCTTCCAGAGCCCCGGCTAAGCGTTTTACGCGGCCCGCTGAACTTCCACAGCACCTCCAGCCGGTTCCCCGAGTGCTTTCCTCCTCACTTTCTAAGCCGAACGAGGCTTCCAGAGCCCCGGCTAAGCGTTTTACGCGGCCCGCCGAGCTTCCACAGCACCTCCAGCCGGTTCTCATGATGCATTCCTCCTCACTTTCTAAGCCGAACGAGGCTTCCAGAGCCCCGGCTAAGCGTTTTACGCGGCCCGCTGAACTTCCACAGCACCTCCAGCCGGTTCTCCGGGTGCTCCCATCCTCACTGTTTAAGCCGAACGAGGCTTCCAGAGCCCCGGCTAAGCGTTTTACGCGGCCCGCTGAGCTTCCACAGCACCTCCAGCCGGTTCCCCGCGTGCTTTCCACCTCACTTTCTGAGCCGAAAAAGGCTTCCAGCGCCCCGGCTAAGCGTTCTCCGCGTCCCGGTGATCTTCCCGGAGGTCGTAACGGGGAAATACCTCCCTCCAGCGGACACGGAGAGAAATTACACCGCCTCTCGCACAGAGGCGGGTAAACGGCGGGAGTAACTATGACTCTCTTAAGGTAGCCTCACTTGACATCTCTTTAACGGTTCGTGGATAAATACATGATATATACAACTTATGCTCGCATTTACAGCCAAATAATATAAAATGAGCATTCGGTTATAAACATTGTATTCATCATGTTTATAGGCGATGTTAATATTTATATATTTAATGTTTATAGGTGATGTTAATATTTATATATTTAATGTTTATAGGTGATGTTAATATTTATATATTTATTTTGTACATCATGTTGTGGTTATACGACACTTGCTATAGGATCATGATGTGATCATATCGGCGGAAGTCGGCCCGGGCTCCGGGTGAAGAGGCCGAATTCTCGCCACTCGCGGCCGACCGGGGAACCAGCAGAGGCGGACGCATCACGGCGCAAGAGCCCTTGGCACTTAGAAAAATTTTGGCAAAAGTTGAGCCGCGCTCCAGGTGAAGAGGCCGAATTCTCGCTACTCGTGGCCGACCGGGGAACCAGCAGAGGCGGACGCATCACGGCACAATAGCCCTTGGCACTTAGAAAAAATTGGGCAAAAGTCGCTCCGCGCTCCAGGTGAAGAGGCCGAATTCTCGCCACTCGTGGCCGACTGGGGAACCAGCAGAGGCGGACGCATCGCGGCGCAAGAGCCCTTGGCACTTAGAAAAAATTGGGCAAAAGTCGAGCCGCGCTCCGGGCGAAGAGGCCGAATTCTCGCTACTCGTGGCCGACCAGGGAACCAGCGAAGGCGGGTAAGCTTTCTATGGAGCCCCGCCGGCTGGTCCGCGGGCCAATTATGGTCCCGTCACCTACCGACAGCGGACGCCGACCCACGCCCGGTAAGAACCAGCGAGAGGCGGACACGCTCTCCGACGAGCCCCGCCGAACGGTCCGCGGCGGGAAATGCGCCCTCTGGCGGACACGCCGTTGTAAATGAATGGGGTTTGGCACTTAGTGCATTTTCGCTGAAGTTGAGCCGCGCTCCGGGCGAAGAGGCCGAATTCTCGCCACTCGTGGCCGACCAGGGAACCAGCGAAGGCGGGTAAGCTTTCTATGGAGCCCCGCCGGCTGGTCCGCGGGCCAGTTACGGTCCCGTCACCTACCGACAGCGGACGCCGACCCACGCCCGGCAAGGACCACCCAGAGGCGGACACGCTCTCCGACGAGCCCCGCCGGCCGGTCCGCGGCGGGAAATGCGCCCTCTGGCGGACACGCCGTTGTAAATGAATGGGCTTTGGCACTTAGTGCATTTTCGCAGAAGTTGAGCCGCGCTCCGGGCGAAGAGGCCGAATTCTCGCTACTCGTGGCCGACCGGGGAACCAGCGAAGGCGGGTAAGCTTTCAAGAGAGCCCCGCCGGCTGGTCCGCGGGCCGAACGTGGTCCCGTAACGTACCCACCGCGGACGCCGACCCACGCCCGGTAAGAACCACCGAGAGGCGGATACGCTCTCCGACGAGCCCCGCCGGCCGGTCCGCGGCGGGAAATGCGCCCTCTGGCGGACACGCCGTTGTAAATGAATGGGCTTTGGCACTTAGTGCATTTTCGCAAAAGTCGCTCCGCGCTCCGGGCGAAGAGGCCGAATTCTCGCTACTCGTGGCCCACCAGGGAACCAGCGAAGGCGGGTAAGCTCTCA
>NW_028284057.1:830000-845000 GCF_059516105.1 Syngnathus floridae
AAGGGCGACGGCCGCCCGCGACTCGTCACGGTGACCCAGGCGGGAAGCTGCGCTCCGTCCGAGTCAGACTCGGTCGTCGCGGCCCGGCTGAGGCTCGCTTGGTCGAGGGGGCGCGGCGCTGTGCCGGCGACTTTGCCCGCGCGAGGCACGTACGCTGTGGTCCGAAGGAAGAAGCGCGCGACCCGAGTCAGACTCGGGCGCCGCAACCCGACGGTATCTCGCTGCGGCCAGGATGCGGAGTTGAGTCGGCACTGGGGGGATCCGGGAAGGACGAAGGGGCGGCGGCCAACAGTCGCAGCTCGTCGCCGCTGTCACCCAGACGGGAAGCTGCGCCCCGGCCGAGTCAGACTCGGTCGGTGCGGCCCGCTGCGGCCAGCTGGAGAGTGAGCTACGTGCCTGTACCGTGCTCCCGACGAACCGTCCCGGGGGGCTGGTGACGTCGCGCGATCGGCGCTTGATGCTGCGACCGGGAGGGAAGCTGCGCCCCGTCCGAGTCAGACTCGGTCGTTGCGGCCCACCCGAGCCCGCACGCCTCACGCGGAGGGGTCATACGCCCCGGCGGCCACGATAGACGTCCTCCCGCTTCGCGGTGGTCGGGAGGGCTTAGCGGATAGGTGCAGATGCGGGGGCGGCTTCCCGAGATAGCCGTCCCTAGGTTAGGCGAGGGTTTGAGAAACATCTTTCGCGGTAGACCGGCGCGGCCGGCGGACGCCCACGTGGCGTGCCGCGAGTCGGATCGCGCGCTCGGCCTCCGTTGATGGCCGCTAGGTGCGTGCGTGGAATCGGGGCGTCTCGGTCTCGCTGCCGTACGGCTCGCGCTAGGCCTGCGGGGGCGGCGTCGGAGCGCGCGCTCGCGCGGCGGCCGTAGCGCTAGAGGGCGACCCGCAAGTGGGGAGGAACCGTCCACCCAACGCCGGCGCTAGCCGGGGCCGGTGGGGGCCCTACCAAGGCGGGTCATGGTCGCATGTCGGTCGGTCCGGCCTCTGTTTACCGAGGCGGCCGGCACCTCCATCTGCCTTGGATGCCCCGAATCCGCAGACTTTCCTCCGGCCTCAGCTTAAGGAGACGGCCGTTGCCTCCATCCTTGGATGTTAACATTCGCAGAGTTTCAGCTCCGGGCTAGGGCGGGTGAAGTCGTCTCGAACCACGTGCCTGAAGGCCGCCTCGCGCCGGATGCAGGCCCCGCTCTGTCGTGCGGTGTGACCGTCCAACGCGGGCATCGCTAGATTAGCCGTGGCCACGATCCTTCCACACCGCGAGCCTTTCGCCCTCGGCCGCTCAGTTCGCGGGCCGCTGATCCCGCTCCATCTCTCCGGCCTGTGTTTAAGGAGGCGGCCGGTCCTCCTTCCTTGGATGGACCATTCGCATATTTTTCGCCCGGCCTGTGTTTAAGGAGGCGGCCGGTAACTCCCTTTCTTGGATGAGACCCAACATTCGCATATTTTTCGCCCGGCCTGTGTTTAAGGAGGCGGCCGGTCCTCCCATTCTGCCAGTGTTCCTTGGACTTTGAATATTTCAAAGTCTTTCCGCCCAACATTCGCATATTTTTCGCCCGGCCTGTGTTTAAGGAGGCGGCCGGTCCTCCCATTCTGCCAGTGTTCCTTGGACTTTGAATATTTCAAAGTCTTTCCGCTCCGGGCTAGGGCGGGTGAGGTCGTCTCGAACCACGTGCCTGAAGGCCGCCTCGCGCCGGATGCAGGCCCCGCTCTGTCGTGCGGTGTGACCGTCCAACGCGGGCATCGCTAGATTAGCCGTGGCCACGATCCTTCCACACCGCGAGCCTTTCGCCCTCGGCCGGTGTCGGTCAACGTGTGGGTTTGGGGGGAAGGACGGCTGCCGGGAGCAGACAGCCGTCCCCGGGTGGGGTGTACAGTCCCTTCACCGCGGCCGCCGGGAGCAGACGGCCGTCGAGCGATTCTGCCATTGTTCCTAGGACTTTGTACATTTTAAAGACCCTCCGCGCGGGCCGCTGATCCCGCTCGGTCGCTCCGGCCTGTGTTTAAGGAGGCGGCCGGTCCTCCCATTCTGCCAGTGTTCCTTGGACTTTGAATATTTCAAAGTCTTTCCGCTCCGGGCTAGGGCGGGTGAGGTCGTCTCGAACCACGTGCCTGAAGGCCGCCTCGCGCCGGATGCAGGCCCCGCTCTGTCGTGCGGTGTGACCGTCCAACGCGGGCATCGCTAGATTAGCCGTGGCCACGATCCTTCCACACCGCGAGCCTTTCGCCCTCGGCCGGTGTCGGTCAACGTGTGGGTTTGGGGGGAAGGACGGCTGCCGGGAGCAGACAGCCGTCCCCGGGTGGGGTGTACAGTCCCTTCACCGCGGCCGCCGGGAGCAGACGGCCGTCGAGCGATTCTGCCATTGTTCCTAGGACTTTGTACATTTTAAAGACCCTCCGCGCGGGCCGCTGATCCCGCTCGGTCGCTCCGGCCTGTGTTTAAGGAGGCGGCCGGTCCTCCCATTCTGCCAGTGTTCCTTGGACTTTGAATATTTCAAAGTCTTTCCGCTCCGGGCTAGGGCGGGTGAGGTCGTCTCGAACCACATGCCTGAAGGCCGCCTCGCGCCGGATGCAGGCCCCGCTCTGTCGTGCGGTGTGACCGTCCAACGCGGGCATCGCTAGATTAGCCGTGGCCACGATCCTTCCACACCGCGAGCCTTTCGCCCTCGGCCGGTGTCGGTCAACGTGTGGGTTTGGGGGGAAGGACGGCTGCCGGGAGCAGACAGCCGTCCCCGGGTGGGGTGTACAGTCCCTTCACCGCGGCCGCCGGGAGCAGACGGCCGTCGAGCGATTCTGCCATTGTCCCTAGGACTTTGTACATTTCAAAGACCCTGCGCGCGGGCCGCTGATCCCGCTCGGTCGCTCCGGCCTGTGTTTAAGGAGGCGGCCGGTCCTCCCATTCTGCCAGTGTTCCTTGGACTTTGAAAAGTCTTTCCGCTCCGGGCTAGGGCGGGTGAGGTCGTCTCGAACCACGTGCCTGAAGGCCGCCTCGCGCCGGATGCAGGCCCCGCTCTGTCGTGCGGTGTGACCGTCCAACGCGGGCATCGCTAGATTAGCCGTGGCCACGATCCTTCCACACCGCGAGCCTTTCGCCCTCGGCTGATGTTCGGCCAACGTGTGGGGAGGGGGTTATGGACGGCTGCCGGGAGCAGACAGCCGTCCCCGGGAGGGGAGACTTCACGGCGGCCGCCGGGAGCAGACGGCCGTCGAGAGATTCTGCCAGTGTGTTCCTTGGACTTTGAAAAGTCTTTCCGCTCCGGGCTAGGGCGGGTGAGGTCGTCTCGAACCACGTGCCTGAAGGCCGCCTCGCGCCGGATGCAGGCCCCGCTCTGTCGTGCGGTGTGACCGTCCAACGCGGGCATCGCTAGATTAGCCGTGGCCACGATCCTTCCACACCGCGAGCCTTTCGCCCTCGGCCGGTGTTCGCTCAATGCGCGGGCCGCTGATCCCGCTCCATCTCTCCGGCCTGTGTTTAAGGAGGCGGCCGGTCCTCCCATTCTGCCAGTGTTCCTTGGACTTGTAAAAGTCTTTCCGCTCCGGGCTAGGGCGGGTGAGGTCGTCTCGAACCACGTGCCTGAAGGCCGCCTCGCGCCGGATGCAGGCCCCGCTCTGTCGTGCGGTGTGACCGTCCAACGCGGGCATCGCTAGATTAGCCGTGGCCACGATCCTTCCACACCGCGAGCCTTTCGCCCTCGGCTGGTGTTCGGCCAACGTGTGGGGAGGGGGTTAAGGACGGCTGCCGGGAGCAGACAGCCGTCCCCGGGAGGGGAGACTTCACGGCGGCCGCCGGGAGCAGACGGCCGTCGAGAGATTCTGCCAGCGTTCCTTGTACTTTGAATATTTCACAGCCGTGCTCGCACTTAGGAAATTTTCGAGCGCTGTGGCACTTAGACATTTTTCGTCAAGAGAGGCACTTAGACATTTTTCGTCAAAAGAGGCACTTAGAAATTTTTCTTTAAGAGAGACACTTAGAAAATTTTTCTCTCTCTCTCTGTGTGCCTTCCAGGGTGCTTTGCCGTGCAACCCTGCCTGGGTGGCCGAGCAGGGGGCGATGCTGGCGGTTAAACCAGCGCTCGACTCTTCGCCGTTCTTTACCGTCAATTCCGCGCCCCCCATGCTCGTTCTGACTATATTTTGCGAAAGGGGAGTAAATCGTTGATGAGTACGCTGACTAGTGGGACCAACCATCGTACTCTGGCGCACCTGAAGACCAAAGTTGGTACTGCACCCTACCCCTGGTACCCCAACCCCTGGTACCTAAAGAGGGAGAGGCCGAATTTTCGCTTTCGGCGGCCGACCGCGGGAACCAGCCGAGGCGGACACTTTTCGGCTCAAGAGCCGTTGGCACTTAGAAAAAATTCGCACAAGTTGGCAGGACTTCCAGGAGAAGAGGCCGAATTTTCACTTTTGGTGGCCGTTATGGGGAACCAGCCGAGGCGGACACTTTACGGCTGTTGAGTCGTTGGCACTTAGAAAAAATTCGCACAAGTTGGCAGGACTTCCAGGAGAAGAGGCCGAATTTTCACTTTTGGTGGCCGACCTGGGGAACCAGCCGAGGCGGACACTTTTCGGCTCAAGAGCCGTTGGCACTTAGAAAATATTTGCCAAACTTGGCTTGACTTCCAGTAGAAGAGGCCGAATTTTCACTTTTCATGGCCGTTATGGGGAACCAGCCGAGGCGGACACTTTAGGCTGGTTGAGTCGTTGGCACTTAGAAAATATTTGCCAAACTTGGCTTGACTTCCAGGAGAAGAGGCCGAATTTTCACTTTTGGTGGCCGACCTCGGGAACCAGCCGAGGCGGACACTTTTCGGCTCAAGAGCCGTTGGCACTTAGAAAATATTTGCCAAACTTGGCTTGACTTCCAGGAGAAGAGGCCGAATTTTCACTTTTGGTGGCCGACCTGGGGAACCAGCCGAGGCGGACACTTTACGCTGGTCGAGTCGTTGGCACTTAGAAAATATTCGCCAAACTTGGCTTGACTTCCAGGAGAAGAGGCCGAATTTTCACTTGTTCTGGCCGTTATGGGGAACCAGCCGAGGCGGACACTTTACGCTGGTTGAGTCGTTGGCACTTAGAAAATATTCGCCAAACTTGGCCAGACTTCCAGGAGAAGAGGCCGAATTTTCACTTTTGGTGGCCGTTATGGGGAACCAGCCGAGGCGGACACTTTACGCTGGTTGAGTCGTTGGCACTTAGAAAATATTTGCCAAACTTGGCTTGACTTCCAGGAGAAGAGGCCGAATTTTCACTTTTGGTGGCCGTTATGGGGAACCAGCCGAGGCGGACACTTTACGCTGGTTGAGTCGTTGGCACTTAGAAAATATTTGCCAAACTTGGCTTGACTTCCAGGAGAAGAGGCCGAATTTTCACTTTTGTTGGCCATTATGGGGAACCAGCCGAGGCGGATACTTTACGCTGGTTGAGTCGTTGGCACTTAGAAAATATTCGCCAAACTTGGCTTGACTTGCAGGAGAAGAGGCCGAATTTTCACTTTTGGTGGCCGTTATGGAGAACCAGCCGAGGCGGACACTTTACGCTGGTTGAGTCGTTGGCACTTAGAAAATATTTGCCAAACTTGGCTTGACTTCCAGGAGAAGAGGCCGATTTTTCACTTGTGGTGGCCGTTATGGGGAACCAGCCGAGGCGGACACTTTACGCTGGTCGAGTCGTTGGCACTTAGAAAATATTCGCCAAACTTGGCTTGACTTCCAGGAGAAGAGGCCGAATTTTCACTTGTTCTGGCCGTTATGGGGAACCAGCCGAGGCGGACACTTTACGGCTGTTGAGTCGTTGGCACTTAGAAAATATTCGCCAAACTTGGCCAGACTTCCAGGAGAAGAGGCCGAATTTTCACTTGTGGTACCCGACCTGGGGAACCAGCCGAGGCGGACACTTTACGCTGGTTGAGTCGTTGGCACTTAGAAAATATTCGCCAAACTTGGCCAGACTTCCAGGAGAAGAGGCCGAATTTTCACTTGTTCTGGCCGACCTGGGGAACCAGCCGAGGCGGACACTTTACGCTGGTTGAGTCGTTGGCACTTAGAAAATATTCGCCAAACTTGGCCAGACTTCCAGGAGAAGAGGCCTAATTTTCACTTGTTCTGGCCGACCTGGGGAACCAGACGAGGCGGACACATCACCCCGCAAGTGCCGTTGGCACTTTGAAAATATTCGCCAAACTTGGCCGGACTTCCAGGAGAAGAGGCCGAATTTTCACTTGTGGTACCCGACCTGGGGAACCAGCCGAGGCGGACACTTTACGCTGGTTGAGTCGTTGGCACTTAGAAAATATTCGCCAAACTTGGCCAGACTTCCAGGAGAAGAGGCCGAATTTTCACTTGTTCTGGCCGACCTGGGGAACCAGCCGAGGCGGACACATCACCCCGCATTAGCCGTTGGCACTTAGAAAATATTCGCCAAAGTTCGTCGGACCTCCAGAGCGAGAGGCCGAATTTTCACTTTTTCTGGCCGACCGGAGAACCAGCCGAGGCGGACACATCACGCCGCTTTTGCCGTTGGCATATTCGAAACTTCCAGAATCGGCTTTTTCGCCGTCGCTGTCCGGCCTGGGCACCATCGTGGCTCGGACACGTCGTGTGCCAGCGTCCGCTGGCACTTAGAAAATTTTTCAAAATAAAAATAAACAGTCCTGCACATACGTGCCGACTATATTTTGCGAAAGGGGAGTAAACCGTCGATGAGTACGCTGACTAGTGGGACCAACCATCGCACTCTGGCGCACCTGAAGACCAAAGTTGGTACTGCACCCTACCCCTGGTACCCAAACGGGGTAGAGGCCGATTTTTCGCATTTGGCGGCCGACCTAGGGAACCAGAAGAGGCGGACACTTTTCCGAGCAAGTGCCGATGGCACTTTGAAAATTTTCGCGCAAGTTGGCGGGACTTCCAGAGCGAGAGGCCGAATAATCGTAATTTGTGGCCGACTTGGGAACCAGCGAAGGCGGATAGGAAGTCAAGCGGGTCCCGCCGGCTGGTCCGCGGGCCAATTGCGGTCCCGCGAGTTAGCGATCGCGGCCCGGAATTCTAGCCGGCCGGGGACCACCGCGAGGCGGATGGGTGGTCACCGAGGTCCCGCCGGCTGGTCCGCGGGCCAATTGCGGTCCCGCGAGTTACCGATCGCGGTCCGGAATTCTAGCCGACTTGGGAACCAGCGAAGGCGGATAGGAAGTCAAGTGGGTCCCGCCGGCTGGTCCGCGGGCCAATTGCGGTCCCGCGAGTTAGCGATCGCGGTCCGGAATTCTAGCCGACTTGGGAACCAGCGAAGGCGAATAGGAAGTCAAGTGGGTCCCGCCGGCTGGTCCGCGGGCCAATTGCGGTCCCGCGAGTTAGCGATCGCGGTCCGGAATTCTAGCCGGCCGGGGACCACCGCGAGGCGGATGGGTCTTCACCGAGGTCCCGCCGGCTGGTCCGCGGGCCATTTAGGGTCCCGCGAGGTACCGATCGCGGTCCGGAATTCTACCCGGCCAGGGACCACCGCGAGGCGGATGGGTCTTCACCGAGGTCCCGCCGGCTGGTCCGCGGGCCATTTAGGGTCCCGCGAGTTAGCGATCGCGGTCCGGAATTCTACCCGGCCAGGGACCACCGCGAGGCGGATGGGTCTTCACCGAGGTCCCGCCGGCTGGTCCGCGGGCCATTTAGGGTCCCGCGAGGTACCGATCGCGGTCCGGAATTCTACCCGGCCAGGGACCACCGCGAGGCGGATGGGTCTTCACCGAGGTCCCGCCGGCTGGTCCGCGGGCCATTTATGGTCCCGCAAGTTAGCTGTCGCGGCCCGGAATCCACGCCGGCCAGGGACCACCCAGAGGCCGTGCACACGCGCCGGGTGGCAAGAAATACCTCCAGCCGAGCGGATATGCACTTTATAAGCACCTTGGACGAGATGGCAGACCCTTACTAGACTTCCAGCACCTCGGCTAAGCATCTTACACGGCCCGCTGATCTTCCAGAAGACCTCCAGCCGGTTCTCATGGTGCTTTCCTTCTCACTCTCCCAGCCGGCCCAGGCTTCCAGCACCCCGGCTAAGCGTTCTCCACGGCCCGCTGTGCTTCCAGAAGACCTCCAGACGGTCCTCATGGTGCTTTCCTCCTCACTCTTTAAGCCGAACGAGGCTTCCAGAGCCCCGGTGAAGCATTTTACGCGGCCCGCCGAGCCTCCACAGCACTTCCAGCCGGTTCTCCGGCTGCTTTCCTCCTCACTGTTTAAGCCGAACGAGGCTTCCAGAGCCCCGGCTAAACGTTTTACGCGGCCCGCTGAACTTCCAGAGCACCTCCAGCCGGTTCTTATGATGCTTTCCTCGTCACTCTTGACGCCCGAGGAGGCTTCCAGCACCCCGGCTAAGCGTTTTACGCGGCCCGCCGAGCTTCCACAGCACCTCCAGCCGGTTCTCATGATGCATTCCGCCTCACTCTTTAAGCCGAACGAGGCTTCCAGAGCCTCGGCTAAGCGTTTTACGCGGCCCGCTGAGCTTCCACAGCACCTCCAGCCGGTCCCCATGATGCTTTCCTCCTCACTCTTGACGCCCGAGGAGGCTTCCAGAGCCCCGGCTAAGCGTTTTACGCGGCCCGCTGAGCTTCCACCGCACCTCCAGCCGGTCCTCACGATGCTTTCCTCCTAACTCTTGACGCCCGAGGAGGCTTCCAGAGCCCCGGCTAAGCGTTTTACGCGGCCCGCTGAACTTCCACAGCACCTCCAGCCGGTTCTCATGATGCTTTCCTCCTAACTCTTGACGCCCGAGGAGGCTTCCAGAGCCTCGGCTAAGCGTTTTACGCGGCCCGCCGAGCCTCCACAGCACTTCCAGCCGGTTCTCCGGGTGCTTTCCTCCTCACTGTTTAAGCCGAACGAGGCTTCCAGAGCCCCGGCTAAGCGTTTTACGCGGCCCGCTGAACTTCCAGAGCACCTCCAGCCGGTTCCACGGCTGCTTTCCTCCTCACTGTTTAAGCCGAACGAGGCTTCCAGAGCCCCGGCTAAGCGTTTTACGCGGCCCGCTGAGCTTCCACAGCACCTCCAGCCGGTTCCCCGAGTGCTTTCCTCCTGACTCTTGACGCCCGAGGAGGCTTCCAGCGCCCCGGCTAAGCGTTTTACGCGGCCCGCTGAGCTTCCGGAGCACCTCCAGCCGGTTCCCCGAGTGCTTTCCTCCTCACTGTTTAAGCCGAACGAGGCTTCCAGAGCCCCGGCTAAACGTTTTACGCGGCCCGCTGGACTTCCAGAGCACCTCCAGCCGGTTCTCCGGGTGCTTTCCTCCTCACTTTATAAGCCGAACGAGGCTTCCAGAGCCCCGGCTAAGCGTTCTCCGCGTCCCGCTGATCTTCCCGGAGCTTGTAACGGGGAATTACCTCCCTCTAGCGGACACGGCGGGTAAATACGCCACCTCTCGCACTTAGCGCACACTCGCGTTGCTGCGCGTCTGATGGCACTTTGAGTAGCCAAAATGCGGGAGTAACTGTCACTCTCTTAAGGTAGGCTCACTTGAGATTTTTTTGAACGGTTCGTGGATAAATATATGATATATACTACATATGATCGCATTTATAGTCAAATCATATCAAAATATCATTCTCCGGGTGCTTTTCTCCTCACTTTCTAAGCCGAAGGAGGCTTCCAGAGCCCCGGCTAAGCGTTTTCCGCGGCCCGCTGAGCTTCCGGAGCACCTCCAGCCGGTTCCACGGGTGCTTTCCTCCTCACGCTTGACGCCCGAGGAGGCTTCCAGCACTCCGGCTAAGCGTTTTACGCGGCCCGCTGAGCTTCCAGAGCACCTCCAGCCGGTTCCCCGGGTGCTTTCAACCTCACTCTTGACGCCCGAGGAGGCTTCCAGAGCCTCGGCTGAGCGTTTTACGCGGCCCGCTGAGCTTCCACAGCACCTCCAGCCGGTTCTCATGATGCATTCCTCCTCACTTTCTAAGCCGAACGAGGCTTCCAGAGCCCCGGCTAAACGTTTTGCGCGGCCCGCTGAACTTCCACAGCACCTCCAGCCGGTTCTCATGATGCTTTCCCTCCTCACATCTTAAGCCGGCGCAGGCTTCCAGCACCCCGGCTAAGCGTTCTCCGCGGCCCGCCGAGCCTCCGGAGGAGCTCCGGCCGGTCCTCGGGGTGCTTTCTTCCCAACTATTGACGCCCGAGGAGGCTTCCAGCGCCCCGGCTAAGCGTTCTCCGCGTCCCGCTGATCTTCCCGGAGCTTGTAACGGGGAAATACCTCCCTCTAGCGGACACGGCGGGTAAATACGCCACCTCTCGCACTTAGCGCACACACCCGTTGCTGCGCGTCCGGTGGCACTCTGAGCGGCCAAACGGCGGGAGTAACTGTCACTCTCTTAAGGTAGGCTCACTTGAGATTTTTTCAACCGTCTGCGGAGGCGACCGGGACCACCGGGACAGCCGGGAGGCCGTGCGCGCGGGCCAAGTGGCCGAAAATAGCTCCAGGCCGACCGGATCGGCTAGTTGTAAGCACCGCGGATGAGATCGCGGAGCATTATTCGACTTCCAGCGGCCGGTGCGCTTACGCACGCCGCCCGGAACCTCCGGGAGGCCGTGCGCATGCGCAAGTGGCCGAAAATAGCTCCTAGCCGACCGGATCGGCTGTTTGAGAGCACCGCGGATGAGATCGCGGAGCTTCATTCGACTTCCAGCGGCCGGTGCGCTCACGCACTCCACCCGGAACCTCCGGGAGGCCGTGCGCGCGCGCCAAGTGGCCGAAAATAGCTCCAGCCCAGCGGATCTGCACTTTACAAGCTCCGCGGATGAGATCGCGGAGCTTCATTCGACTTCCAGCGGCCGGTGCGCTCGCGCACTCCACCCGGCACCTCCGGGAGGCCGTGCGCGCGCGCCAAGTGGCCCAAAATAGCTCCAGCCCAGCGGATCTGCACTTTACAAGCTCCGCGGATGAGATCGCGGAGCTTCATTCGACTTCCAGCGGCCGGTGCGCTCGCGCACTCCACCCGGCACCATCCGGGAGGCCGTGCGCGCGCGCCAAGTGGCCCAAAATAGCTCCAGCCCAGCGGATCTGCACTTTACAAACACCGCGGATGAGATCGCGGAGCTTCATTCGACTTCCAGCGGCCGGTGCGCTCGCGCACTCCACCCGGCACCATCCGGGAGGCCGTGCGCGCGCGCCAAGTGGCCCAAAATAGCTCCAGCCCAGCGGATCGGCTGTTTAGAAGCACCGCGGATGAGATCGCGGAGCTTTATTCGACTTCCAGCGGCCGGCGCGCACGACGAGCGGACCAGGTGACGGTCCAGCTCCACACGGTACCTCGCACGGCCCGCTTCTCCCCCCCGCGCGGACTTCCGAGCGCTCGGGGAGACGTTCGGAAGCCGCCGGTGACGTTGGAGCGGGAAAATACCTCCCTCCAGCGGACACGGCGAGTAAATACACCTTCGGCCAAACGGCGGGAGTAACTATGACTCTCTTAAGGTAGCGGCACTCGACATCTTTTTCGCGGTTCGTGGAGGACCCGGCCGGTTCTCGGGGGTGCTTTTTCTCCTAACTCTCGACCCCCGAGGAGGCTTCCAGAGCCCCGGCTAAGCGTTTTACGCGGCCCGCTGAGCTTCCACAGCACCTCCAGCCGGTTCCACGGGTGCTTCCCTCCTCACTCATGACGCCCGAGGAGGCTTCCAGAGCCCCGGCTAAGCGTTTTACGCGGCCCGCTGAGCTTCCACCGCACCTCCAGCCGGTTCCACGGGTGCTTTCCTCCTCACTCTTGACGCCCGAGGAGACTTCCAGCACCCCGGCTAAGCGTTTTACGCGGCCCGCTGAGCTTCCAGAGCACCTCCAGCCGGTTCTCCGGGTGCTTTCCTCCTCACTTTATAAGCCGAACGAGGCTTCCAGAGCCCCGGCTAAGCGTTTTACGCGGCCCGCCGAACTTCCACAGCACCTCCAGCCGGTTCTCATGAGGCTTTCCTCCTCACTCTTGACGCCCGAGGAGGCTTCCAGAGCCCCGGCTAAGCGTTTTACGCGGCCCGCTGAACTTCCAGAGCACCTCCAGCCGGTTCTCCGGGTGCTTTCCTCCTCACTTTATAAGCCGAACGAGGCTTCCAGAGCCCCGGCTAAGCGTTTTACGCAGCCCGCTGAGCTTCCACAGCACCTCCAGCCGGTTCCCCGAGTGCTTTCCTCCTCACTGTTTAATCCGAACGAGGCTTCCAGAGCCCCGGCTAAGCGTTTTATGCGGCCCGCTGAACTTCCCCAGCACCCCCAGCCGGTTCCCCGAGTGCTTTCCACCTCACTTTCTAAGCCGAACGAGGCTTCCAGAGCCCCGGCTAAGCGTTTTACGCGGCCCGCTGGACTTCCAGACCACCTCCAGCCGGTTCTCCGGGTGCTTTCCTCCTCACTTTACAAGCCGAACGAGGCTTCCAGAGCCCCGGCTAAGCGTTCTCCGCGTCCCGCTGATCTTCCCGGAGCTTGTAACGGGGAATTACCTCCCTCTAGCGGACACGGCGGGTAAATACGCCAGCTCTCGCACTTAGCGCACACTCGCGTTGCTGCGCGTCCGGTGGCACTTTGAGCGGCCAAATGGCATGAGTAACTGTCAGTCTCTTAAGGTAGGCTCATTTGACATTTTTTGAACGGTTCGTGGATAAATATATGATATATACTACATATGATCGCATTTATAGTCAAATCATATCAAAATATCATTCTCCGGGTGCTTTCCTCCCCACTTTCTAAGCCGAACGAGGCTTCCAGAGCCCCGGCTAAGCGTTTTATGCGGCCCGCTGAACTTCCACAGCACCTCCAGCCGGTTCTCTTGATGCTTTCCTCCTCACATCTTAAGCCGGCGCAGGCTTCCAGAGCCCCGGCTAAACGTTTTACGCGGCCCGCTGGACTTCCAGAGCACCTCCAGCCGGTTCTCCGGCTGCTTTCCTCCTCACTTTACAAGCCGAACGAGGCTTCCAGAGCCCCGGCTAAGCGTTCTCCGCGTCCCGCTGATCTTCCCGGAGCTTGTAACGGGGAATTACCTCCCTCTAGCGGACACGGCGGGTAAATACGCCAGCTCTCGCACTTAGCGCACACTCGCGTTGCTGCGCGTCCGGTGGCACTTTGAGCGGCCAAACGGCATGAGTAACTGTCAGTCTCTTAAGGTAGGCTCATTTGACATTTTTTGAACGGTTCGTGGATAAATATATGATATATACTACATATGATCGCATTTATAGTCAAATCATATCAAAATATCATTCTCCGGGTGCTTTCCTCCCCACTTTCTAAGCCGAACGAGGCTTCCAGAGCCCCGGCTAAGCGTTTTATGCGGCCCGCTGAGCTTCCGGAGCACCTCCAGCCGGTTCCACGGGTGCTTTCCTCCTCACTCTTGACGCCCGAGGAGACTTCCAGCACCCCGGCTAAGCGTTTTACGCGGCCCGCTGAGCTTCCAGAGCACCTCCAGCCGGTTCTCCGGGTGCTTTCCTCCTCACTTTATAAGCCGAACGAGGCTTCCAGAGCCCCGGCTAAGCGTTTTACGCGGCCCGCCGAGCTTCCACAGCACCTCCAGCCGGTTCTCATGATGCATTCCTCCTCACTTTCTAAGCCGAACGAGGCTTCCAGAGCCCCGGCTAAGCGTTTTACGCGGCCCGCCGAGCTTCCACAGCACCTCCAGCCGGTTCTCATGATGCATTCCTCCTCACTTTCTAAGCCGAACGAGGCTTCCAGAGCCCCGGCTAAGCGTTTTACGCGGCCCGCCGAACTTCCACAGCACCTCCAGCCGGTTCTCATGATGCATTCCTCCTCACTCTTTAAGCCGAACGAGGCTTCCAGAGCCTCGGCTAAGCGTTTTACGCGGCCCGCGGGACTTCCAGAGCACCTCCAGCCGGTCCTCACGATGCTTTCCTCCTCACTCTTGACGCCCGAGGAGGCTCCCAGCGCCCCGGCTAAGCGTTCTCCGCGTCCCGGTGATCTTCCCGGAGGTCGTAACGGGGAAATACCTCCCTCCAGCGGACACGGAGAGAAATTACACCGCCTCTCGCACACAGGCGGGTAAACGGCGGGAGTAACTATGACTCTCTTAAGGTAGCCTCACTTGACATCTCTTTAACGGTTCGTGGATAAATACATGATATATACTACATATGATCGCATTTACAGCCAAATAATGTAAAATGAGCATTCGGTTATAAACATTGTATTCATCATGTTTATAGGTGATGTTAATATTTATATGTTTAATGTTTATAGGTGATGTTAATATTTATATATTTAATGTTTATAGGGGATGTTAATATTTATATATTTATTTTGTAGATCATGTTATGGTTATACGACACTCGCTATTGGATCAGGATGTGATCATATCGGCGGGAGTCGGCCCGGGCTCCGGGTGAAGAGGCCGAATTCTCGCCACTCGCGGCCGACCGGGGAACCAGCAGAGGCGGACGCATCGCGGCGCGAGAGCCCTTGGCACTTAGAAAAAAATTGGCAAAAGTCGCTCCGGGCTCCGGGTGAAGAGGCCGAATTCTCGCCACTCGCGGCCGACCGGGGAACCAGCAGAGGCGGACGCATCGCGGCGCGAGAGCCCTTGGCACTTAGAAAAAATTTGGCAAAAGTCGCTCCGCGCTCCAGGAGAAGAGGCCGAATTCTCGCCACTCGTGGCCGACCGGGGAACCAGCAGAGGCGGGCGCATCGCGGCGCGAGAGCCCTTGGCACTTAGAAAAATTTTGGCAAAAGTCGCTCCGCGCTCCAGGTGAAGAGGCCGAATTCTCGCCACTCGTGGCCGAGCAGGGAACCAGCGAAGGCGGATACGCTTTCAAGAGAGCCCCGCCGGCTGGTCCGCGGGCCGAACGTGGTCCCGTAAAGTACCGACAGCGGACGGCGACCCACGCCCGGCAGGAACCACCCAGAGGCGGACACGCTCTCCGACGAGCCCCGCCGGCCGGTCCGCGGCGGGAAACGCGCCCTCTGGCGGACACGCCGTTGTAAATGAATGGGGTTTGGCACTTAGTGCATTTTCGCTGAAGTTGAGCCGCGCTCCGGGCGAAGAGGCCGAATTCTCGCTACTCGT
>NW_028284057.1:855000-897545 GCF_059516105.1 Syngnathus floridae
GATTCAAGAAAAAAATTGGCCGGTTGCTCTCTTTGTTTTTGTCACAATTCTGGCAAATGAGTTTGCCCGCCTGCCTGAGCGCTCCCCGTTTGTACATCCAGACGGATGAGATCAAGCTGAAAGACAGAGCGGTTAGTGTTTTGGATGAAGCCCTGGGGCCGGCCACGTCCACCGCCTTCAGCTGCAGACTCAGGCTGCCGAGCAGCAGATCGCTGCCCTGAGGGATTCCCAAAGGGCGGGCCTAAACTACCCTGGAAGTGGGGTCAACGCCGCTACTAGCAATCCTCTTCATTGCGTAAGCCACCTCATCACACACTTGCAGTACGCATGACTTAGTTCGTTGCTGGAGGAAGGTAGCACAAAAACAGTTTTGAACTTTGAACGAGTGCTTGTGTGTGTGTGTTGCGGGGCGTTTTCAGTCTCAGGAGGATCGGGACACGCGACGGTTTCATCTGAAAATCGCTGAGCTCAGCGCAGTCATCAGGAAACTGGAGGATCGAAACGCCCTGCTTTCTGAAGAGCGCAATGAACTGGTAATTTATTGACGGCACGCTTGAAGGTTTGCGCTACGTTTGATGCGCGCCATCCAGCGAGGCACCCATTGCGCTTGCTTATTAGTTGAGCGGCGCGGCGAGTCGGTTGCCTGGTAGATGTCTTTTATTGGGAGCCAAAGCCACGATTCCGTTCAAACCGATGCAAAAGGAATGGATACGTTCTGGCCCGCGTGTTGTGCGTCTTTCACATCCCGCACTTCATGCTTGCAGCTAAAGCGACTGAGAGAAACAGAAAGCCAGTTTCTGCCACTCCTGTACAAAAACAAACGCCTGAGCAGGAAGAATGAAGAACTCTCGCTGGTGCTGTGCCGCCTTGAAAACAAAGTGCGCTTTGTCACCCAGGAGAACGAGGAGATGGCAAGCTTGGTAAGTCGACGCGGACAACGGCGGCGTGCCAACAGAGTCCACTGCATTTGTGTTCCACAGAGAAGGCCTAGTTCGCTCAATGACCTGGACCGCGGTTGCGGCCAGCAGGACGGTGAAATGGAGTTCCTTCAAGTTGTGGAGCAGCGGCACATCATCGACGACTTGTCCAAGGTCTTCAGGCAGGCGACTCGGTGCACGTACGGCAGCGCCGCGCTCGCTCGCTGTCGCCAGGAAACCTTTTCCGTCCAAAGCTTGGCCGGCGGCCGCCATCCAAAAAATTGGCCCCTTAAATTCCGACCTTTCAAGCAGGAGCATTGTGCGCACGCGTTTGAATACGCTTTAGACTTGTTTTGCCGTTTTCAGCAGCTCAAAGCTCCCGTTTTGTCAGCGCCTTTGCCACTCGCTGTGCGCTGAAAACGACGGACTTGCCCGGCTGCTCAGCCCGTCAACCATGAGCCGCGAGCGCGACGTCATTGTCCGTAGGCAGCTAGTGGCAAAATGCACCCTGTTAGAGTTGCGCTCGCTCCAACTTATTTTGCAAGAACCACACGGGAGACAAGTAAGTTCTTTTGGACACCTGCAGGTGGAGAGTCCATCCGTTGTACGAATGAAGTCTGACTCTCGGCTCCTGCACGAGCATTTTAATTAAGAGAAACAGGGTGGGTGTAAGAGTGGATTGAATAGAGGAAGCCCTTGACCTCTAGTCAAAACATAGCAAGGGGTGTTTTACGACTTTGTGTAGGAAGGGATAAGCGATAGGGATAAATAAGGGATAAATAATATTATTTATTACAGGTTGCAGTCAAAGTCAAAGCAACATAATGATACGATAAAGATAATCTGGAAAACCCTGACACACCCTGTAGTTGTCACTTTTGGAAAAGACGAGCGTCCCTCCAATCATCGCCGGTGACGTGTTTTTCAGGCTCTGGAGACAGGAGCTCATGTCAGAAATGTCATTGTGAGTCGCGTTTGTTTCTGCGCCGGAGCCATTCGTTCCCTTTGCATCCAAAGAATCTCAAAGGCGGATTATTTGTGTCGACAGGAGAGAGATTTGCTGCTACGATACCGACGTCGAGAATCTCTGAGGAGGAACAAAGCGTGAGGTCCTGCAAGGTGAGTCTGTTTGTTTGCGGCTGCTTGGTGTTGCGCAAGATGAAATGGCCTTTTTCTCGCTATCGTTCCTCTCGTCGATTCATCGTGAGGTGTCGCTTCAGTTTGTTCAGAGAGATGTTTGCTTCCGCGCCCGCAGGTCATCGAAACATTTTACGGCTACGACGAAGACGTGTTGGTGGACTCGGACGGATCGTCCTTGTCTTTTCACACCGACAGAACCCCCGACACGGAACCCGAAGAGGTAGCCCGCCATTTCTGCCAGCGTATTGGCACCAAACATTCCTCTTCAGCCTGGAATCGGACTCGTCTTTGCGTCGCGGGTGCTTTGTCGCCGGTCTGACTGATTCTGGTACTAGTGCTGTGTTGCATTGGTGTGTGCATGAAGAGGCGGAGCTTCGCTACCGCCAGCTGACGCAAGAATATCAAGCGCTGCAACGAGCCTACGCTCTGCTAGCCCAGACCAGCGAAGGGGACTACGACGCCGAGAAGGAGATCAAGGTGGCGCCCCTTTCCGCAACCCCCGGCCGGGTCGCAGCCTCCCCGTTCTCACCCAGCCTCGGGTGTTCTCTGGTCTGAAAGGAGGAGGAGGAGCCTCCCTCCTCCTCCTTTCAGACCAGAGAAAAGCTGATGGTAGAAATGGGTCACTATCAAAGCAGAGTAGCAGATCTGGAGTCAGCGCTGAAGCAACAAGGACAGGTAAGCTCATCAATGAGCACACCTTTTTCTCAGACAAAATAGCTACATTCTTCAGTCACTCATTCGTCTGGCATTACTGGACCAACCCCCCCCCCCCCCCCCCCCCCCCGAACGTGGCTGGGAAAATGCGGAGAAAAGCAAATGTCATTTTCCAGTCAACCAAAGAATTTGTGGATGAAAATGACACAACATTCCAAAGCTGTCCACGCGTTTGTCTCTTCTAGAATGTCAAGTGGGTGGAGGAGAAGCAGCTGCTGCGTCAGAGCAATCAGCAGTTGGCCGAAAAGGTGACGGAAAGAAAGGCGCTGGGCGGAGTCGCTTGGCGTCACACCCGTCGGGAAGCCCCGCAGATGAGGTCTGACTGTCTTTTCAGGTCAGGCGGATGGAGGCGGAAGAAGCGCGTCTGAAAGAGCACATCCAGGATATCCGAGACCAAAACGAACTGCTTGAGTTCCGCATCCTGGAGCTGGAGGTGGGAAGACTCGCACAAGCGTGTTGAGGCCAGAGATGTGACGGACGGACGGACGGACGGACGGACGGACGGACGGACGGACGGACGGATGCATGCCTCTGCCTTTCAGGAGAGGGAGTGGCGCTCCCCCGTCTTGAAGTTTCTGCAAGTCCGTTTCCCAGACGGCCTCAGCCCTTTGCAGATCTACTGCGAGGCCGAGGGCGTGAGCGTACGTAAGGCGTCCCTCGCAACCCTAACCTTAACCCGAGGTCCCAGAACACCTTACATTGCTCCTTGCGCCTTTCCCCCGGACATCGTCATCAGTGATCTGATGAAGAAGCTGGACATCCTGGGCTATAACGCCGTAAGTGTATGTCGAACTCCTTATGTTCGCACTCCACGAGACTCGGCGGCTCAAATGTGACTTTTGGAAGGCTTTGCGCTGAAAGAAGCTTGTTGACGCTGTGCCTTTGGGCTCTTGCAGAATCTCACCAACGAGGAGCAGGTGGTCGTGATTCACGCCAGGACCCTTCTCACCCTAGCCGAGAAGGTAACGCGCACGTCCACGCACGCTCTCGCATTCTGCTTATGTGACAGCAGCCTTTCCTCAGTGGTTAGAATACATCAAAGTGACCAAGTCAGCACTTCAACAGAAGATGTTGGACATTGAAAGTGAGAAGGTAGACAGACACGCGACATCAGCCAAGGGGAACTCCGGCAATGTGCCCCAACAATTCTGACCTTGAGCTGTGCTAGGATATGTTCTGCAAGCAGAAGGGCTACCTGGATGAAGAGTTGGACTTCAGGAAGTGTTCCATGGACCAGGCTCATAAGGTAAGCCGCCCTCAAATCTCCCGCCGGACCACTGATGGACGAGGATTGCGGCCCAGAGGATCCTGGAGCTGGAGGCCATGTTGTACGAGGCGCTACCGCAGCGGGACTGCCCCGCCACGGACGGCGAAAAAGCCAGCCACGCTGGCGTGAATGACGTGCTGACGGCGGATCAGAGAGAAGAGCTTAGGAGCGCCGTGGACCAATGGAAGCGAGCCCTGATGTGCGAGTTGAGGGAGCGCGACGCTTGCATCCTCCAAGAGAGAATGGATCTGCTGCACAGCGCGCAACAGGTAAGGGCCCAAAGCCAGCCCGGCACTTACTTGCACGCTTACTGGCTTTTGAATGCCACTTTCCATTTGTCCGTCCTAGAGGAACAAAGAGCTGAAAGAATTCATCGAAGCTCAGAAGAGACAAATCAAACAATTGGAGGAGAAGTTTCTGTTTCTCTTTCTATTCTTCTCCTTGGCCTTCATTCTGTGGCCCTAACACCAGCTGGTGAGTGAGCTCCAGCGGCACCGCACTCGACACCTCCGATACACTGCCAGCCGGTCTCAGACGTTGGCAGACGCTCCGATGCCAACGTATACCCCCCGCCACGGTGACAGAGGCACCGCGTCACACCGGCGCTCATCCAATCAGAAGGCAGGAAAAGCAAATTCACATGCAGGGCACTTTTGAACCAGAAGAGAGCGCCACAAAAAACGGTTGTTGCCCCAAACGCGCACTAAAAAGGGTCAGAATAACAAGAGTCCCACTGGCCAGCCGGGGCCACCCGTCCAGCTGTTTCTTCAGGGGGGAAAAAAATTGGAGTCACCGGTGAGTACATTTTGCATTTAGCTCTGCTTTTCTGCTTCTGTCTTCAAGTGTGTGGCATCCTGCGATCAAAGATTCAGCCAACCCCAAAGCGGTTGACCTCAACGTCCCACCACCATGCCTACCAGAGCAGGTGACGTGATGCTTTGGACATCCTTCCGTCTCAGATGCCCAAAAGTACTCTTTGCCACATCTGCGGCAATACGGTGTCTTTTCAAAGGTGCAAATAAATCCAGCGTGGGCGGAACACGCACGTCTTCGGTTTTTCCCGCTTTGTTTGTGTGACAGCTGTTGTGAAAATTTTATACAAATAAAGTTGTATAGTACAGGTTTGGCCAAGCCGCAACTCCCGAACCGCATGCGGCTCTTTTATGTTCATATCAACATTTGTGTGTGTGTGTGTGTGTGTGTGGGGGGGGGGGGTTGTGCGTGTTGGCTTCACTTGAGTTCAATTTGGTATTTTGGTCAAAAGCGCATGTGGTGAAATTCCACAAAGTAGGATGGGCAAACACATTTCTTTAAACTATGAGTGTCAATTGGGCTCTTGAAATGGCAGGGAAAAGATGCACAGCAAAACGAAAATACGTAGATGAACACAGGACGTTTTAATCAGAGTGGGAAAGTTTCTATTTTTTGTTGAACGTGATGGCAAACCATTCTGCCTGATATGTCAGACCTCAGCGCATTTCAAAGATTCAAATCTTCAGCGCCATGCACTTAAGCTCACTCCATGCTAACATTGATCAGGCGTCGAACCCGCAACATCATGCTTAAGAGGTGGCCATGCTAACCAGTGCGCCATTATGTCAACGCATAATAACTGTAAGTCTACTGATCAAAACAGCGGTTACTACATGACGTCGCTATGTCGTGGTCACGTGACGCAGACAAGACGTCAATGGACGTGGGCAGAGTTAACTTGTTTAAAAGGGAGTGGGCAGAAGAAATATTTAATTTATTTAAATCTATTTTGAGTGCACACCATTATGCCAATGCATAACAACTGTAAATCTACTAAACAAAACAGCGGTTGCTATATCGTCTGCCACGTCGTGGTCACGTGACGCGGACGTGACGTCGACGCCTACTTTACATCCCACCGATCACAGGACCCCTCGGCTGCATAACCGTGCCCCCTTCCCAACCAATCGGATTTGCTATACGCGAAAACGACGCCAATGGAAAGAGCTTCCGCCCAAATTTAAATCCGTGGGCGTGGCTCGCAGCAGGAAGTAGGAAAATGGCGGCGATGTTGACAAAGACACAGCGGATGGTAACATACGACTAACAAGAGAAATATTTTTATTTTCTGCTTGCAACTGGACCGTCCAGAGCGTACACGGTAAGTACAACTCATCGTTTTTAAAAAGAAGTACTTTTGTTGCCCTGAAAAGCGAGTGAGCGTGGCGTTTGTGGGGGACGTCGAATTTCGACGATTCTTTCTGGTCAACGGTTGTAAATGATTGTGTTGATTAAAAAAGAAAACTATGTAACTCTACTTTTAACTGCCGTTTCAGATAGATTTGGAATTGCATCACATCCAATTTTGCCTGGGAACAAACAGATTAAATACATCTTAGTTTTGAATAAGCCACTCCTTCTCAAACAAGTAAACTCTGCCCATTTTGCGCAGTAGATGTTCTGTTAATATCTAGTATTTATACAAAGTCATAATTTAAATTGCTTTCAACCTTCATTCATCGGTTCAACCAACATTACTCGCTCTTATTACCAACTTGTATTGATTTAACTAAGCGTTTAATACTTCCTATCAGGTCTCAAATCGAGATTTGGCAAAATACAATTTCAGCAAATCCAATTTTGCCAGGGAACAAAAATAGATTAAATAAACTAAATAAGTCCTCTTCCCATTAAATAAATCAGAAAAGTCTGTCTTGTAACCAGTCCTCTTCAAACAAGTAAAGTCTGCCCATTTTGTGCCGTAGATTTTGTGTCTATGCCTAGTATTTAAACAAAATCATAATTTAAACGACTTCTTTCCTTCATTCACTTTGGAAATTTGGAATTGCAGCAAATCGAATTTTGCCAGGGAACAAAAATAGATCAATTAAACTAAATACGTTTTCTTCCCATTAAATGAATTAAAAAAGTCTGTCTTGTAACCAGTCCTTTTCAAACAAGTAAAGTCTGCCCATTTTGTGCCGTCGATTTTGTGTTTATGCCTAGTATTTATACAAAATCATAATTTAAAGGACTTCATTCCTTCATTCACTTTGGAAATTTGGAATTGCAGCACATCAAATTTTGCCTGGGAAGAAAAGTAGATTAAATAAATTTAATAAGTCTTACTACTTCCCATTAAATAAATTAAATACGTCTTACTTGTTTCCACTCCTTTTCAAAACAGTAGTTTAAAACGAGGGCCCTTCACTCAATCTTTAACCTCAACCCCGCACGTTGTGTTGTATCTGTGAATCTTGGTTGTGGCCAAATGATAGTTTTCTTTCATTCGTTTAGGTTCCAAGAAAACTTGATGTAACTCTACTTTTAACTGCCGTTTCAGATAAGCGGGTATTACGTCGCAGTCATGTGCCGCGGATATGACGTAATTGCCCGAACCTCCGCCAAAATTCAAATCTGTTGGCGCGATGGCCGTGAGCCGCTGAGCAGCGACGATTATCAACAGAAATATCTTTATTTTCTGCTTGCAACTGGACCGTCTAGAGCGTACACGGTAAGTAACACTCATTGTGTTTAAGGAGATTTACGTTTGTAATAGCAGAAGTGTAGCCGCGTTGCGTTGTACGTGTGAAAATTGGTCGAGGCGAAATGTTAATGTTTAATTTCATTCCTTTAGGTTCCACGGTGTTTGTTGGCTGCAAGTTTTCCACTGCAAGAAGAGGCTCGTATCATTGACCAGGAGCGAGCTACAATGGTGAGTAGCCATAACATTTATGTTAAACACTTCCTATTTCATGTCTAACAGTACTTGATTTAACAAATAACCATAAATAAATACAGTGTGGGCACTGAAGTTAACATATGTGATTATACTGCCTAATCTGTCACAGAGTAGATTGTTGCAAAGTAATATAAGATCCAAAGTTGTAATTCAGAATAGTTTTCAAAAGAAGGCCATTAGAATTATATACAAGTACGATTACCCTTAACATAACAACAAGCTATTAATTAAATCACAAATTCTTCAATTCAAAGATTTGGTAGATTATCAGACAAATAATGTCTAACAGTAATTGATTTAACACATCACGATAAGTAGATTGAGTGTGGGCACTCTCAAGTTAACATATATGATTATACTGCCTAAACTGTTACAGAGTATGTTGTTGCCAAGTAATGTAGAATAGATCCAAAGTAGTAATCCAGAATAGTTTTGAAGAGGCCATTAGAATAATAAACAAATCTGATTACCTTGAACATAATAACAAGCTAAGTGTTTAATATGTCCTATGAAGTCAAAATTGGGCACCATCATGTGGTGAAATTTGGAATTGCATCACATCCAATTTTGCCTGGGAACAAACAGATTAAATAAATCTTAGTTTTGAATAAGCCACTCCTTCTCAAACAAGTAAACTCTGCCCATTTCGCGCAGTAGATGTTCTGTTGATATCTAGTATTTATACAAAGTCATAATTTAAATTGCTTTCAACCTTCATTCATCGGTTCAACCAACATTACTCGCTCTTATTACCAACTTGTATTGATTTAACTAAGCGTTTAATACTTCCTATCAGGTCTCAAGTCAAGATTTGGCAAAATACAATTTCAGCAAATCCAATTTTGCCAGGGAACAAAAATAGATTAAATAAACTAAATAAGTCCTCTTCCCATTAAATAAATCAGAAAAGTCTGTCTTGTAACCAGTCCTCTTCAAACAAGTAAAGTCTGCCCATTTTGTGCCGTAGATTTTGTGTCTATGCCTAGTATTTAAACAAAATCATAATTTAAACGACTTCTTTCCTTCGTTCACTTTGGAAATTTGGAATTGCAGCAAATCGAATTTTGCCAGGGAACAAAAATAGATCAATTAAACTAAATAAGTTTTCTTCCCATTAAATGAATTAAAAAAGTCTGTCTTGTAACCAGTCCTTTTCAAACAAGTAAAGTCTGCCCATTTTGTGCCGTCGATTTTGTGTTTATGCCTAGTATTTATACAAAATCATAATTTAAAGGACTTCATTCCTTCATTCACTTTGGAAATTTGGAATTGCAGCACATCAAATTTTGCCTGGGAAGAAAAGTAGATTAAATAAATTTAATAAGTCTTACTACTTCCCATTAAATAAATTAAATACGTCTTACTTGTTTCCACTCCTTTTCAAAACAGTAGTTTAAAACGAGGGCCCTTCACTCAATCTTTAACCTCAACCCCGCACGTTGTGTTGTATCTGTGAATCTTGGTTGTGGCCAAATGATAGTTTTCTTTCATTCGTTTAGGTTCCAAGAAAACTTGATGTAACTCTACTTTTAACTGCCGTTTCAGATAAGCGGGTATTACGTCGCAGTCATGTGCCGCGGATATGACGTAATTGCCCGAACCTCCGCCAAAATTCAAATCTGTTGGCGCGATGGCCGTGAGCCGCTGAGCAGCGACGATTATCAACAGAAATATCTTTATTTTCTGCTTGCAACTGGACCGTCTAGAGCGTACACGGTAAGTAACACTCATTGTGTTTAAGGAGATTTACGTTTGTAATAGCAGAAGTGTAGCCGCGTTGCGTTGTACGTGTGAAAATTGGTCGAGGCGAAATGTTAATGTTTAATTTCATTCCTTTAGGTTCCACGGTGTTTGTTGGCTGCAAGTTTTCCACTGCAAGAAGAGGCTCGTATCATTGACCAGGAGCGAGCTACAATGGTGAGTAGCCATAACATTTATGTTAAACACTTCCTATTTCATGTCTAACAGTACTTGATTTAACAAATAACCATAAATAAATAGTGTGGGCACTGAAGTTAACATATGTGATTATACTGCCTAATCTGTCACAGAGTAGATTGTTGCAAAGTAATATAAGATCCAAAGTTGTAATTCAGAATAGTTTTCAAAAGAAGGCCATTAGAATTATATACAAGTACGATTACCCTTAACATAACAACAAGCTATTAATTAAATCACAAATTCTTCAATTCAAAGATTTGGTAGATTATCAGACAAATAATGTCTAACAGTAATTGATTTAACACATCACGATAAGTAGATTGAGTGTGGGCACTCTCAAGTTAACATATATGATTATACTGCCTAATCTGTTACAGAGTATGTTGTTGCCAAGTAATGTAGAATAGATCCAAAGTAGTAATCCAGAATAGTTTTGAAGAGGCCATTAGAATAATAAACAAATCTGATTACCTTGAACATAATAACAAGCTAAGTGTTTAATATGTCCTATGAAGTCAAAATTGGGCACCATCATGTGGTGAAATTTGGAATTGCATCACATCCAATTTTGCCTGGGAACAAACAGATTAAATAAATCTTAGTTTTGAATAAGCCACTCCTTCTCAAACAAGTAAACTCTGCCCATTTCGCGCAGTAGATGTTCTGTTGATATCTAGTATTTATACAAAGTCATAATTTAAATTGCTTTCAACCTTCATTCATCGGTTCAACCAACATTACTCGCTCTTATTACCAACTTGTATTGATTTAACTAAGCGTTTAATACTTCCTATCAGGTCTCAAGTCAAGATTTGGCAAAATACAATTTCAGCAAATCCAATTTTGCCAGGGAACAAAAATAGATTAAATAAACTAAATAAGTCCTCTTCCCATTAAATAAATCAGAAAAGTCTGTCTTGTAACCAGTCCTCTTCAAACAAGTAAAGTCTGCCCATTTTGTGCCGTAGATTTTGTGTCTATGCCTAGTATTTAAACAAAATCATAATTTAAACGACTTCTTTCCTTCATTCACTTTGGAAATTTGGAATTGCAGCAAATCGAATTTTGCCAGGGAACAAAAATAGATCAATTAAACTAAATAAGTTTTCTTCCCATTAAATGAATTAAAAAAGTCTGTCTTGTAACCAGTCCTTTTCAAACAAGTAAAGTCTGCCCATTTTGTGCCGTCGATTTTGTGTTTATGCCTAGTATTTATACAAAATCATAATTTAAAGGACTTCATTCCTTCATTCACTTTGGAAATTTGGAATTGCAGCACATCAAATTTTGCCTGGGAAGAAAAGTAGATTAAATAAATTTAATAAGTCTTACTACTTCCCATTAAATAAATTAAATACGTCTTACTTGTTTCCACTCCTTTTCAAAACAGTAGTTTAAAACGAGGGCCCTTCACTCAATCTTTAACCTCAACCCCGCACGTTGTGTTGTATCTGTGAATCTTGGTTGTGGCCAAATGATAGTTTTCTTTCATTCGTTTAGGTTCCAAGAAAACTTGATGTAACTCTACTTTTAACTGCCGTTTCAGATAAGCGGGTATTACGTCGCAGTCATGTGCCGCGGATATGACGTAATTGCCCGAACCTCCGCCAAAATTCAAATCTGTTGGCGCGATGGCCGTGAGCCGCTGAGCAGCGACGATTATCAACAGAAATATCTTTATTTTCTGCTTGCAACTGGACCGTCTAGAGCGTACACGGTAAGTAACACTCATTGTGTTTAAGGAGATTTACGTTTGTAATAGCAGAAGTGTAGCCGCGTTGCGTTGTACGTGTGAAAATTGGTCGAGGCGAAATGTTAATGTTTAATTTCATTCCTTTAGGTTCCACGGTGTTTGTTGGCTGCAAGTTTTCCACTGCAAGAAGAGGCTCGTATCATTGACCAGGAGCGAGCTACAATGGTGAGTAGCCATAACATTTATGTTAAACACTTCCTATTTCATGTCTAACAGTACTTGATTTAACAAATAACCATAAATAAATAGTGTGGGCACTGAAGTTAACATATGTGATTATACTGCCTAATCTGTCACAGAGTAGATTGTTGCAAAGTAATATAAGATCCAAAGTTGTAATTCAGAATAGTTTTCAAAAGAAGGCCATTAGAATTATATACAAGTACGATTACCCTTAACATAACAACAAGCTATTAATTAAATCACAAATTCTTCAATTCAAAGATTTGGTAGATTATCAGACAAATAATGTCTAACAGTAATTGATTTAACACATCACGATAAGTAGATTGAGTGTGGGCACTCTCAAGTTAACATATATGATTATACTGCCTAATCTGTTACAGAGTATGTTGTTGCCAAGTAATGTAGAATAGATCCAAAGTAGTAATCCAGAATAGTTTTGAAGAGGCCATTAGAATAATAAACAAATCTGATTACCTTGAACATAATAACAAGCTAAGTGTTTAATATGTCCTATGAAGTCAAAATTGGGCACCATCATGTGGTGAAATTTGGAATTGCATCACATCCAATTTTGCCTGGGAACAAACAGATTAAATAAATCTTAGTTTTGAATAAGCCACTCCTTCTCAAACAAGTAAACTCTGCCCATTTCGCGCAGTAGATGTTCTGTTGATATCTAGTATTTATACAAAGTCATAATTTAAATTGCTTTCAACCTTCATTCATCGGTTCAACCAACATTACTCGCTCTTATTACCAACTTGTATTGATTTAACTAAGCGTTTAATACTTCCTATCAGGTCTCAAGTCAAGATTTGGCAAAATACAATTTCAGCAAATCCAATTTTGCCAGGGAACAAAAATAGATTAAATAAACTAAATAAGTCCTCTTCCCATTAAATAAATCAGAAAAGTCTGTCTTGTAACCAGTCCTCTTCAAACAAGTAAAGTCTGCCCATTTTGTGCCGTAGATTTTGTGTCTATGCCTAGTATTTAAACAAAATCATAATTTAAACGACTTCTTTCCTTCATTCACTTTGGAAATTTGGAATTGCAGCAAATCGAATTTTGCCAGGGAACAAAAATAGATCAATTAAACTAAATAAGTTTTCTTCCCATTAAATGAATTAAAAAAGTCTGTCTTGTAACCAGTCCTTTTCAAACAAGTAAAGTCTGCCCATTTTGTGCCGTCGATTTTGTGTTTATGCCTAGTATTTATACAAAATCATAATTTAAAGGACTTCATTCCTTCATTCACTTTGGAAATTTGGAATTGCAGCACATCAAATTTTGCCTGGGAAGAAAAGTAGATTAAATAAATTTAATAAGTCTTACTACTTCCCATTAAATAAATTAAATACGTCTTACTTGTTTCCACTCCTTTTCAAAACAGTAGTTTAAAACGAGGGCCCTTCACTCAATCTTTAACCTCAACCCCGCACGTTGTGTTGTATCTGTGAATCTTGGTTGTGGCCAAATGATAGTTTTCTTTCATTCGTTTAGGTTCCAAGAAAACTTGATGTAACTCTACTTTTAACTGCCGTTTCAGATAAGCGGGTATTACGTCGCAGTCATGTGCCGCGGATATGACGTAATTGCCCGAACCTCCGCCAAAATTCAAATCTGTTGGCGCGATGGCCGTGAGCCGCTGAGCAGCGACGATTATCAACAGAAATATCTTTATTTTCTGCTTGCAACTGGACCGTCTAGAGCGTACACGGTAAGTAACACTCATTGTGTTTAAGGAGATTTACGTTTGTAATAGCAGAAGTGTAGCCGCGTTGCGTTGTACGTGTGAAAATTGGTCGAGGCGAAATGTTAATGTTTAATTTCATTCCTTTAGGTTCCACGGTGTTTGTTGGCTGCAAGTTTTCCACTGCAAGAAGAGGCTCGTATCATTGACCAGGAGCGAGCTACAATGGTGAGTAGCCATAACATTTATGTTAAACACTTCCTATTTCATGTCTAACAGTACTTGATTTAACAAATAACCATAAATAAATACAGTGTGGGCACTGAAGTTAACATATGTGATTATACTGCCTAATCTGTCACAGAGTAGATTGTTGCAAAGTAATATAAGATCCAAAGTTGTAATTCAGAATAGTTTTCAAAAGAAGGCCATTAGAATTATATACAAGTACGATTACCCTTAACATAACAACAAGCTATTAATTAAATCACAAATTCTTCAATTCAAAGATTTGGTAGATTATCAGACAAATAATGTCTAACAGTAATTGATTTAACACATCACGATAAGTAGATTGAGTGTGGGCACTCTCAAGTTAACATATATGATTATACTGCCTAATCTGTTACAGAGTATGTTGTTGCCAAGTAATGTAGAATAGATCCAAAGTAGTAATCCAGAATAGTTTTGAAGAGGCCATTAGAATAATAAACAAATCTGATTACCTTGAACATAATAACAAGCTAAGTGTTTAATATGTCCTATGAAGTCAAAATTGGGCACCATCATGTGGTGAAATTTGGAATTGCATCACATCCAATTTTGCCTGGGAACAAACAGATTAAATAAATCTTAGTTTTGAATAAGCCACTCCTTCTCAAACAAGTAAACTCTGCCCATTTCGCGCAGTAGATGTTCTGTTGATATCTAGTATTTATACAAAGTCATAATTTAAATTGCTTTCAACCTTCATTCATCGGTTCAACCAACATTACTCGCTCTTATTACCAACTTGTATTGATTTAACTAAGCGTTTAATACTTCCTATCAGGTCTCAAGTCAAGATTTGGCAAAATACAATTTCAGCAAATCCAATTTTGCCAGGGAACAAAAATAGATTAAATAAACTAAATAAGTCCTCTTCCCATTAAATAAATCAGAAAAGTCTGTCTTGTAACCAGTCCTCTTCAAACAAGTAAAGTCTGCCCATTTTGTGCCGTAGATTTTGTGTCTATGCCTAGTATTTAAACAAAATCATAATTTAAACGACTTCTTTCCTTCATTCACTTTGGAAATTTGGAATTGCAGCAAATCGAATTTTGCCAGGGAACAAAAATAGATCAATTAAACTAAATAAGTCTTCTTCCCATTAAATAAATTAAAAAAGTCTGTCTTGTAACCAGTCCTTTTCAAACAAGTAAAGTCTGCCCATTTTGTGCCGTCAATTTTGTGTTAATGCCTAGTATTTATACAAAATCATAATTTAAAGGACTTCATTCCTTCATTCACTTTGGAAATTTGGAATTGCAGCACATCAAATTTTGCCTGGGAAGAAAAGTAGATTAAATAAATTTAATAAGTCTTACTAGTTCCCATTAAATAAATTAAATACGTCTTACTTGTTCCCACTCCTTTTCAAAAAAGTAGTTTAAAACGAGGTCCCTTCACTCAACCTTTAACCCTATTTATTCACCTTCTAGGCTAAGTGTTAAAGGCTAAGTGTTAGAGGCTAAAAGCCAGAGGCTAGGCGCCAGAGGCGAGTTTTTGTGGGCTGAAGTTTTAGTGGGGTTAGTGTGAATACAATCCAAAAGAATACAACAGAATACAATACAATAGAATATAATACATAGATTAAATTCAATAGCTCTTACTACTTCCCATTAAATAAATTAAATACGTCTTACTTGTTCCCAATCCTTTTCAAAAAAGTAGTTTAAAACGAGGGCCCTTCACTCAACCTTTAACCTCAACCCCGCACGTCACATTGTGTTGTATCTGTGAATGTCTGTTGTGGCCAAATGATAGTTTTCTTTCATTCGTTTAGGTTCCACGGTGTTTGTTGGCTATGTTTTCCACTGTCAGAAGGATGAAAATACAAAGTACAACGCTTGGACGTGGGCGAAGACGTCACCGGTGAGTCCTTCCTTCCTATTTATTTACCTTCTAGGTGCTAAAGGCTAAGTGTTAGAGGCTAAGTGTTAGAGGCTAAGTGTTAAAGGCAACACAATACGAACAACACAACACAATACGAACAACTCAACACAATATGAACAACACAATATGAAACACACAACACAATACGAACAACACAACACAATACGAACAACACAACACAATACGAACAACACAACACATTACGAACAACACAACACAATACGAAAAACACAACGATACTGCACTGAACAACACGATACCGCAATGAACAACACGATACCGCACTAAACAACACGATACCGCACTGAACAACACCATGCCGCACTGAACACCATGCCACACTGAACAACACCATGCCGCACTGAACAACATTATGCCGCACTGAACAACACCATGCCGCACTGAACAACACCATCCCGCACTGAACAACACCATGCCGCACTGAACAACACCATTCCGCACTGAACAACACCATGCCGCACTGAACAACATTATGCCGCACTGAACAACACCATGCCGCACTGAACAACACCATGCCGCACTGAACAACATTATGCCGCACTGAACAACACCATGCCGCACTGAACAACACCATCCCGCACTGAACAACACCATGCCGCATTGAACAACACCATGCCGCACTGAACAACACCATCCTGCACTGAACAACACCATGCCGCATTGAACAACACCATGCCGCACTGAACAACACCATCCTGCACTGAACAACACCATGCCGCATTGAACAACACCATGCCGCACTGAACAACACCATGCTGCACTGAACAACATTATGCTGCACTGAACAACACGATCCTGCATTGAACAACACCATGCCGCACTAAACAACATCATCCTGCACTGAACAACACCATGCCGCACTGAACAACACCATGCCGCACTGAACAACACCATGCCACAATGAACAACACCATCCAGCACTGAACAACACCATGCCGCATTGAACAACACCATGCCGCACTGAACAACACCATCCTGCACTGAACAACACCACCCCGCACTGAACAACACGATCCCGCATTGAACAACACCATGCCGCATTGAACAACACCATGCCGCATTGAACAACACCATGCCGCACTGAACAACACCATGCCGCAATGAACAACACCATCCCGCACTGAACAACACCATGCCGCACGGAACAACACCATGCCGCACTGAACAACACCATCCCGCACTGAACAACACCATGCCGCATTGAACAACACCATGCCGCACTGAACAACCCCATCCTGCACTGAACAACACCTACCCGCACTGAACAACACCATGCCGCACTGAACAACATTATGCCGCACTGAACAACACCATGCCGCACTGAACAACACCATGCCGCACTGAACAACACCATGCCGCACTGAACAACACCATGCCGCAATGAACAACACCATCCCGCACTGAACAACACCATGCCGCATTGAACAACACCATGCCGCACTGAACAACACCATCCTGCACTGAACAACACCACCCCGCACTGTACAACACCATCCCGCATTGAACAACACCATCCCGCACTGAACACCATGCCGCACTGAACAACACCATGCCGCACTGAACAACACCATGCCGCACTGAACAACACCATGCCGCACTGAACAACACCATGCCGCACTGAACAACACCATGCCACAATGAACAACACCATCCAGCACTGAACAACACCATGCCGCATTGAACAACACCATGCCGCACTGAACAACACCATCCTGCACTGAACAACACCACCCCGCACTGAACAACACGATCCCGCATTGAACAACACCATGCCGCATTGAACAACACCATGCCGCACTGAACAACACCATGCCGCACTGAACAACACCATGCTGCACTGAACAACACTATGCTGCACTGAACAACACCATGCCGCACTGAACAACACCATCCTGCACTGAACAACACCTACCCGCACTGAACAACACCATGCCGCACTGAACAACATTATGCCGCACTGAACAACACCATGCCGCACTGAACAACACCATGCCGCACTGAACAACACCATGCCGCACTGAACAACACCATGCCGCAATGAACAACACCATCCCGCACTGAACAACACCATGCCGCATTGAACAACACCATGCCGCACTGAACAACACCATCCTGCACTGAACAACACCACCCCGCACTGTACAACACGATCCCGCATTGAACAACACCATCCCGCACTGAACAACACCATGCCGCACTGAACAACACCATTCCGCACTGAACAACACCATGCCGCACTGAACAACACCATGCCGCACTGAACAACACCATGCCGCACTGAACAACACCATGCCGCACTGAACAACATTGTGCCGCACTGAACAACACCATGCCGCACTGAACAACACCATCCCGCACTGAACAACACCATGCCGCATTGAACAACACCATGCCGCACTGAGCAACACCATCCTGCACTGAACAACACCATCCCGCACTGAACAACACCATGCCGCACTGAACAACATTATGGCGCACTGAACAACATTATGCCGCACTGAACAACACCATGCCGCACTGAACAACACCATGCCGCACTGAACAACACCATGCCGCACTGAACAACATTATGCCGCACTGAACAACATTATGCCGCACTGAACAACACCATGCCGCACTGAACAACACCATGCCGCACTGAACAACACCATGCCGCACTGAACAACACGACGTCGCACTGAACAACACGACGCCGCACAGAACAACACGACGCCGCACAGAATAACACAACACCGCACAGAACAACACAATACCGCACAAACAGTTTTAGATAATATTACGTCGCAGTCATGTGACGCGGACATGACGTCAATAGGCGGAACTCACGGCAAAATTATACTCCGTGGGCGTGGCTTGCAACAGGAAGTAGGAAAGCGGCAATTCTGGCAAACAAGACACAGCGGTTAGTAACACGATGACTAAGAAGGCAAATATTTTTGTTTTCAGCTTGCAACTTGACCGTCTAGAGCGTACAAGGTAATTACAACTGTTTTTTTTGAGCCCTGAAAAGCGAGGGAGTTTGGCGTTTGGGAGGAACGTCGAACTCGGCGTCTGCTTCCAGCCACAGACGCCAAATTTCGACGATTATTTCGACTGGTCAACGGTTGTAAATTATTGCGTTGACTAAAAACTTTATTTAACTCTACTCTTAACTTTGCCGTTTCAGATATGCGGGTATTACACCGCGGAAATGACGTCAATAGGCTGAACTCTCGCCAAAATTCAAATCTGTGGGCGCAATGGCCTTGAGCGAGACACCGGATACAAACACGACGATTATCAACAGAAATATCTTTATTTTCTGCTTGCAAGTGGACCGTCTAGAGCGTACACGGTAAGTACAACTCATTGTGTTTAAAAAGATTTACGTTTGTGTAGTTTGCGTTGCGTTGTATCTGTGAATGTTGGTTGAGGCTAAATGTTAATGTTTAATTTCATTCCTTTAGGTTCCACGGTGTTTGTTGGCTGTATGTTTTCCACTGCAAGAAGAGGCTCGTATCATTGACCAGCAGGAGCTACAATGGTGAGTACCCCTTTCGTCTTCCATTTATGTTAAACACTTCCTATTTCATGTCTAACAGTACTCGATTTAACAAATAACCATAAATAAATACAGTGTGGGCAGTCAAGTTAACATATGTGATTATCCTGCCTAATATGTTTATCACAAATATGTCACTAATCACTAATATGTTTATTTGTTTATCACAACACCTTTGGACCTTCAGCAATCGATTATTTCCCTTCATCTACAGAGAGACAGAACGATGGTGTCTTAAACATCTCATTCATTTCACCAAATAACTTCACGCAGGTGGATAACGGCCGTCTCGGTCACGCTATGTTGCGTGATGCAGTTTTGAAGAACCAAATGCATTTATTCAATGAATAAGTCAAGCTAGTTCTATGTTTATGATGTTGTAAGTTACGGTACCGATTGAAGTTGAGTTCGAAGCCAGTGGAAAACAGCGCTGCGTTTGTGCTCTCCAGGTACAAATGTTGTGATCTCTGACTGACGACCGGGCGAGACTCGAGTAAGAGATGTCCAAACGAGCTCCGGCAGGGCGGGCCAAGGCGGAGCGAACGGACGCCCTTCAGGTCGCCAATGACGAGCTGAGAACCAAACTGATGGACGTCCAGTTAGAACTTCAGCAGGAGAAGAACAAGGTGAAAACCTCAACAGACAGACACTGCCTGCCTCCCTGCCTGCCTCCCTGCCTGCCTCCCTCCCTCCCTCCCAGATTTCCCGATGTAGATTAGACATGCGTGTGCCATGACTGTGTCAGCCTACATCAACAAATGCACCGAGGACGTCAGCACCACTAAGAATATCATCACCCGGGGCAACCAACGACCCTGGATGACTGAGGAGGTACGTCAAACGCTACGAGCGCGGAACTCTGCCTTCAAGTCTGGCGACAAGGAGAAACTGAGGACAGCGAGAGCCAACTTGAACCGTGCCATCAGGATAGCGAAGCGAGACCACAGTCGAAAATTTCAGGATCGTTTCCACGACGTCAAAAACATCAGGAGTATGTGGCAAGGCATACGGGCGATTACAGACTACAACTCACCCTCCCCCCCCCCCCCCCCCCCCCCCCCCGGTGGGTGTAGTTGATGCTGACTTTCTAAATGGTCTAAATAACTTCTTTGGGAGGTTCGAGGCACTAAACGGCACTCCAGCAGTTAAAACTGTCCCCCATCAGAAAGAGGAGGTACTCTGCCTTGACTCCGCCGATGTGTTGAAGACCCTGAGGAGAGTCAACCCCTGTAAGGCCCCTGGCCCCGACAACATTCCTGGGCGTGTGTTCAGGGAATGTGCAAGTCATCTGGCTGGGGTCATCACAGACATTTTTAACACCTCGCTGGGCCAAGCCACAGTGCCGGCGTGCTTTAAGACTGCCTCCATCATTCCGGTGCCGAAGAAACCTCAAATCACCTCATTTAATGATTACCGGCCTGTTGCACTGACTCCGGTTATGATGAAGTGCTTCGAAAGGCTGCTTAAAGGTCACATCGTTTCCAGACTCCCCCTATTATTTGACCCGTTCCAGTTTGCCGACCGGCAAAACCGCTCCACTCAGGACGCCATCTCCTCCGTTCTTCACCTGAGCCTGGCTCACCTGGAGGAGAAGAACACCCATGTGCGGATGCTGTTCCTGGACTTCAGCTCAGCGTTTAACACCATCATCCCACAGCATCTGGTAGGAAAATTGGAACACCTGGGCTTCAACACCCCCCTTCGCAACTGGCTGCTAGACTTCCTCACCAACAGACCTCAGTCAGTCCGGGTCGGACAGAACACCTCTGATGTCATCACCCTCAGCACAGGCTCCCCTCAGGGCTGCGTCCTGAGCCCCCTGCTGTTCACCCTGATGACACACGACTGCGTCCTCAGGTTCACCACCAATCACATCGTGAAGTCAGCAGACGACACAACGGTGGTGGGGCTCATCAGAGACAACAACGACCTGGACTACAGAGAGGAGGTGGAGCAGCTGGTGGGCTGGTGCAGAGAAAACAGCCTGATCCTGAATGAGGAGAAGATGAAGGAGATCGTCGTCGACTTCAGGAAAAAACAGCCTCACCACGCTCCACTGATCATCAACAGCTCAGCTGTGGAGGTGGTCAGCACCACCAAATTCCTGGGGGTCCACATCACAGAAGACCTCACCTGGACTATGAACACTACGGCACTGGTCAAGAGGGCACAGAAGCGCTTGTACTTCCTGCGGAGGATGAGGAGAGCCCACCTGCCCCCACCCATCATGAGGACGTTCTACAGGAGCACCATAGAGAGCATTCTGACAAGCTGTCTCTCTGTATGGTGTGGAGGCTGCACCGCCTCCGATTGGAAGAACGTGAGGAGAGTGGTGAGGACAGCAGAGAGGATCATAGGGGCTCCTCTTCCCTCCATTCAGGACATTTCATCTCAGCGCTGCATGTCCCGTGCCCGTAACATCATCAATGACCCATCACACCCCCACCATGGACTGTTCTCCCTGCTGCCCTCTGGGAAGAGGTTTGCAGCATCCGCTGCAGGTCCACCAGGTTCTGCAACAGCTTTTTCCCTGCTGTCATCAGACTGTTGAACACTAGAACTGTTGAGCTCTAAACTGAACTCTGCATCACACATTCACAGAACTGTACTTTATGACACTACGGACCTCTATCTTGCACTATCTCGCACTACCAACTTTACTGAACTTGTATAAACCCTTTAAATAGAAGTTTAATACATGGTTTAGCATTCCTCTGCACACTCTTGAATACTGTTTTGCCTACTTGCACTATTGCATAATTATCACTGCTGCACTTTATACTTATTTTTAATATATATATATATATATATATATATATAGTATATGTATATATATATATTTTCATAGGATATGTTACTTCTATTCAACTGCAATATCACTACTTTGTTGTAAGACGTATGCAATGGAATTTCGTTTTGTATGCACCATGTGCAGACAAGATGACAATAAAGTTTGTCTAAGTCTAAGTCTAAGTCATGTCAGGTCAGCTGTCTGGAGAGAGAGAGAAGTCAGGACCTGCGGGCGGAGCACCACCGTGCCACCGCCGCCATGACGGAACTCAAAAGCAAACTCCATGAGGAGAAGCAGAAAGAGTTAGCCATTACCAGGGAGACATTACTGCGGCAGCATGAAATGGAGCTGATGAGAGTGATCAAAATCAAAGATGGAGAGATCCAGCGACTGAATGCCTTGGTCCTCAGCCTGAGGGACGGCTCCATGGACAAGGTGATCCGCTCTATCCGTGTCTGACTATCCGCACGCCACGTCGGGCTTCGATGCGGCCGCTACCGTATTGTGTAGCTTGTCCCCAGTAAGCGTCGCGGCGCTCCGTTGCGGTCTCAACGGCCCGGTGTGGCGCAATGTCTGCTCAGGTGAGGAGGGGGGGCGCTTTGCTGGCGGAGGTGGAGGAGACGCGGCGGTGTCGGGAGACCGAGCGGCGTCGCCTCCACCAGGAGCGCGGAAGAAGCCCTGGCAGCGGCCCAGCAGGCCTGGCAGTCCCGAGCGGCCGAGCTCCGATCGGCTCATCACCAGCATCGGGAGGAGCTGAGCCGAACCAAGAGAGACTGCGAGAGGGAGATCCGCCGACTGGTAGGACTGATCAGATGCGCGGTGCGTGGCTATGTTCCCAATTTCGTTGTATACCTGCAGTGCAATGACACCTAAGGCATTCTATTCTATTCTATTTCACAAGAAGAAAATGTCCGGTTGCTCGCTTCGCTTTTGTCACAGCAAAGGTGTTCTAGTCGATTCAAGAAAAAAATTGGCCGGTTGCTCTCTTTGTTTTTGTCACAATTCTGGCAAATGAGTTTGCCCGCCTGCCTGAGCGCTCCCCGTTTGTACATCCAGACGGATGAGATCAAGCTGAAAGACAGAGCGGTTAGTGTTTTGGATGAAGCCCTGGGGCCGGCCACGTCCACCGCCTTCAGCTGCAGACTCAGGCTGCCGAGCAGCAGATCGCTGCCCTGAGGGATTCCCAAAGGGCGGGCCTAAACTACCCTGGAAGTGGGGTCAACGCCGCTACTAGCAATCCTCTTCATTGCGTAAGCCACCTCATCACACACTTGCAGTACGCATGACTTAGTTCGTTGCTGGAGGAAGGTAGCACAAAAACAGTTTTGAACTTTGAACGAGTGCTTGTGTGTGTGTGTTGCGGGGCGTTTTCAGTCTCAGGAGGATCGGGACACGCGACGGTTTCATCTGAAAATCGCTGAGCTCAGCGCAGTCATCAGGAAACTGGAGGATCGAAACGCCCTGCTTTCTGAAGAGCGCAATGAACTGGTAATTTATTGACGGCACGCTTGAAGGTTTGCGCTACGTTTGATGCGCGCCATCCAGCGAGGCACCCATTGCGCTTGCTTATTAGTTGAGCGGCGCGGCGAGTCGGTTGCCTGGTAGATGTCTTTTATTGGGAGCCAAAGCCACGATTCCGTTCAAACCGATGCAAAAGGAATGGATACGTTCTGGCCCGCGTGTTGTGCGTCTTTCACATCCCGCACTTCATGCTTGCAGCTAAAGCGACTGAGAGAAACAGAAAGCCAGTTTCTGCCACTCCTGTACAAAAACAAACGCCTGAGCAGGAAGAATGAAGAACTCTCGCTGGTGCTGTGCCGCCTTGAAAACAAAGTGCGCTTTGTCACCCAGGAGAACGAGGAGATGGCAAGCTTGGTAAGTCGACGCGGACAACGGCGGCGTGCCAACAGAGTCCACTGCATTTGTGTTCCACAGAGAAGGCCTAGTTCGCTCAATGACCTGGACCGCGGTTGCGGCCAGCAGGACGGTGAAATGGAGTTCCTTCAAGTTGTGGAGCAGCGGCACATCATCGACGACTTGTCCAAGGTCTTCAGGCAGGCGACTCGGTGCACGTACGGCAGCGCCGCGCTCGCTCGCTGTCGCCAGGAAACCTTTTCCGTCCAAAGCTTGGCCGGCGGCCGCCATCCAAAAAATTGGCCCCTTAAATTCCGACCTTTCAAGCAGGAGCATTGTGCGCACGCGTTTGAACACGCTTTAGACTTGTTTTGCCGTTTTCAGCAGCTCAAAGCTCCCGTTTTGTCAGCGCCTTTGCCACTCGCTGTGCGCTGAAAACGACGGACTTGCCCGGCTGCTCAGCCCGTCAACCATGAGCCGCGAGCGCGACGTCATTGTCCGTAGGCAGCTAGTGGCAAAATGCACCCTGTTAGAGTTGCGCTCGCTCCAACTTATTTTGCAAGAACCACACGGGAGACAAGTAAGTTCTTTTGGACACCTGCAGGTGGAGAGTCCATCCGTTGTACGAATGAAGTCTGACTCTCGGCTCCTGCACGAGCATTTTAATTAAGAGAAACAGGGTGGGTGTAAGAGTGGATTGAATAGAGGAAGCCCTTGACCTCTAGTCAAAACATAGCAAGGGGTGTTTTACGACTTTGTGTAGGAAGGGATAAGCGATAGGGATAAATAAGGGATAAATAATATTATTTATTACAGGTTGCAGTCAAAGTCAAAGCAACATAATGATACGATAAAGATAATCTGGAAAACCCTGACACACCCTGTAGTTGTCACTTTTGGAAAAGACGAGCGTCCCTCCAATCATCGCCGGTGACGTGTTTTTCAGGCTCTGGAGACAGGAGCTCATGTCAGAAATGTCATTGTGAGTCGCGTTTGTTTCTGCGCCGGAGCCATTCGTTCCCTTTGCATCCAAAGAATCTCAAAGGCGGATTATTTGTGTCGACAGGAGAGAGATTTGCTGCTACGATACCGACGTCGAGAATCTCTGAGGAGGAACAAAGCGTGAGGTCCTGCAAGGTGAGTCTGTTTGTTTGCGGCTGCTTGGTGTTGCGCAAGATGAAATGGCCTTTTTCTCGCTATCGTTCCTCTCGTCGATTCATCGTGAGGTGTCGCTTCAGTTTGTTCAGAGAGATGTTTGCTTCCGCGCCCGCAGGTCATCGAAACATTTTACGGCTACGACGAAGACGTGTTGGTGGACTCGGACGGATCGTCCTTGTCTTTTCACACCGACAGAACCCCCGACACGGAACCCGAAGAGGTAGCCCGCCATTTCTGCCAGCGTATTGGCACCAAACATTCCTCTTCAGCCTGGAATCGGACTCGTCTTTGCGTCGCGGGTGCTTTGTCGCCGGTCTGACTGATTCTGGTACTAGTGCTGTGTTGCATTGGTGTGTGCATGAAGAGGCGGAGCTTCGCTACCGCCAGCTGACGCAAGAATATCAAGCGCTGCAACGAGCCTACGCTCTGCTAGCCCAGACCAGCGAAGGGGACTACGACGCCGAGAAGGAGATCAAGGTGGCGCCCCTTTCCGCAACCCCCGGCCGGGTCGCAGCCTCCCCGTTCTCACCCAGCCTCGGGTGTTCTCTGGTCTGAAAGGAGGAGGAGGAGCCTCCCTCCTCCTCCTTTCAGACCAGAGAAAAGCTGATGGTAGAAATGGGTCACTATCAAAGCAGAGTAGCAGATCTGGAGTCAGCGCTGAAGCAACAAGGACAGGTAAGCTCATCAATGAGCACACCTTTTTCTCAGACAAAATAGCTACATTCTTCAGTCACTCATTCGTCTGGCATTACTGGACCAACCCCCCCCCCCCCCCCCCCCGAACGTGGCTGGGAAAATGCGGAGAAAAGCAAATGTCATTTTCCAGTCAACCAAAGAATTTGTGGATGAAAATGACACAACATTCCAAAGCTGTCCACGCGTTTGTCTCTTCTAGAATGTCAAGTGGGTGGAGGAGAAGCAGCTGCTGCGTCAGAGCAATCAGCAGTTGGCCGAAAAGGTGACGGAAAGAAAGGCGCTGGGCGGAGTCGCTTGGCGTCACACCCGTCGGGAAGCCCCGCAGATGAGGTCTGACTGTCTTTTCAGGTCAGGCGGATGGAGGCGGAAGAAGCGCGTCTGAAAGAGCACATCCAGGATATCCGAGACCAAAACGAACTGCTTGAGTTCCGCATCCTGGAGCTGGAGGTGGGAAGACTCGCACAAGCGTGTTGAGGCCAGAGATGTGACGGACGGACGGACGGACGGACGGACGGACGGACGGATGCATGCCTCTGCCTTTCAGGAGAGGGAGTGGCGCTCCCCCGTCTTGAAGTTTCTGCAAGTCCGTTTCCCAGACGGCCTCAGCCCTTTGCAGATCTACTGCGAGGCCGAGGGCGTGAGCGTACGTAAGGCGTCCCTCGCAACCCTAACCTTAACCCGAGGTCCCAGAACACCTTACATTGCTCCTTGCGCCTTTCCCCCGGACATCGTCATCAGTGATCTGATGAAGAAGCTGGACATCCTGGGCTATAACGCCGTAAGTGTATGTCGAACTCCTTATGTTCGCACTCCACGAGACTCGGCGGCTCAAATGTGACTTTTGGAAGGCTTTGCGCTGAAAGAAGCTTGTTGACGCTGTGCCTTTGGGCTCTTGCAGAATCTCACCAACGAGGAGCAGGTGGTCGTGATTCACGCCAGGACCCTTCTCACCCTAGCCGAGAAGGTAACGCGCACGTCCACGCACGCTCTCGCATTCTGCTTATGTGACAGCAGCCTTTCCTCAGTGGTTAGAATACATCAAAGTGACCAAGTCAGCACTTCAACAGAAGATGTTGGACATTGAAAGTGAGAAGGTAGACAGACACGCGACATCAGCCAAGGGGAACTCCGGCAATGTGCCCCAACAATTCTGACCTTGAGCTGTGCTAGGATATGTTCTGCAAGCAGAAGGGCTACCTGGATGAAGAGTTGGACTTCAGGAAGTGTTCCATGGACCAGGCTCATAAGGTAAGCCGCCCTCAAATCTCCCGCCGGACCACTGATGGACGAGGATTGCGGCCCAGAGGATCCTGGAGCTGGAGGCCATGTTGTACGAGGCGCTACCGCAGCGGGACTGCCCCGCCACGGACGGCGAAAAAGCCAGCCACGCTGGCGTGAATGACGTGCTGACGGCGGATCAGAGAGAAGAGCTTAGGAGCGCCGTGGACCAATGGAAGCGAGCCCTGATGTGCGAGTTGAGGGAGCGCGACGCTTGCATCCTCCAAGAGAGAATGGATCTGCTGCACAGCGCGCAACAGGTAAGGGCCCAAAGCCAGCCCGGCACTTACTTGCACGCTTACTGGCTTTTGAATGCCACTTTCCATTTGTCCGTCCTAGAGGAACAAAGAGCTGAAAGAATTCATCGAAGCTCAGAAGAGACAAATCAAACAATTGGAGGAGAAGTTTCTGTTTCTCTTTCTATTCTTCTCCTTGGCCTTCATTCTGTGGCCCTAACACCAGCTGGTGAGTGAGCTCCAGCGGCACCGCACTCGACACCTCCGATACACTGCCAGCCGGTCTCAGACGTTGGCAGACGCTCCGATGCCAACGTATACCCCCCGCCACGGTGACAGAGGCACCGCGTCACACCGGCGCTCATCCAATCAGAAGGCAGGAAAAGCAAATTCACATGCAGGGCACTTTTGAACCAGAAGAGAGCGCCACAAAAAACGGTTGTTGCCCCAAACGCGCACTAAAAAGGGTCAGAATAACAAGAGTCCCACTGGCCAGCCGGGGCCACCCGTCCAGCTGTTTCTTCAGGGGGGAAAAAAATTGGAGTTACCGGTGAGTACATTTTGCATTTAGCTCTGCTTTTCTGCTTCTGTCTTCAAGTGTGTGGCATCCTGCGATCAAAGATTCAGCCAACCCCAAAGCGGTTGACCTCAACGTCCCACCACCATGCCTACCAGAGCAGGTGACGTGATGCTTTGGACATCCTTCCGTCTCAGATGCCCAAAAGTACTCTTTGCCACATCTGCGGCAATACGGTGTCTTTTCAAAGGTGCAAATAAATCCAGCGTGGGCGGAACACGCACGTCTTCGGTTTTTCCCGCTTTGTTTGTGTGACAGCTGTTGTGAAAATTTTATACAAATAAAGTTGTATAGTACAGGTTTGGCCAAGCCGCAACTCCCGAACCGCATGCGGCTCTTTTATGTTCATATCAACATTTGTGTGTGTGTGTGTGTGTGTGTGTGTGGGGGGGGGGGGGTTGTGCGTGTTGGCTTCACTTGAGTTCAATTTGGTATTTTGGTCAAAAGCGCATGTGGTGAAATTCCACAAAGTAGGATGGGCAAACACATTTCTTTAAACTATGAGTGTCAATTGGGCTCTTGAAATGGCAGGGAAAAGATGCACAGCAAAACGAAAATACGTAGATGAACACAGGACGTTTTAATCAGAGTGGGAAAGTTTCTATTTTTTGTTGAACGTGATGGCAAACCATTCTGCCTGATATGTCAGACCTCAGCGCATTTCAAAGATTCAAATCTTCAGCGCCATGCACTTAAGCTCACTCCATGCTAACATTGATCAGGCGTCGAACCCGCAACATCATGCTTAAGAGGTGGCCATGCTAACCAGTGCGCCATTATGTCAACGCATAATAACTGTAAGTCTACTGATCAAAACAGCGGTTACTACATGACGTCGCTACGTCGTGGTCACGTGACGCAGACAAGACGTCAATGGACGTGGGCAGAGTTAACTTGTTTAAAAGGGAGTGGGCAGAAGAAATATTTAATTTATTTAAATCTATTTTGAGTGCACACCATTATGCCAATGCATAACAACTGTAAATCTACTAAACAAAACAGCGGTTGCTATATCGTCTGCCACGTCGTGGTCACGTGACGCGGACGTGACGTCGACGCCTACTTTACATCCCACCGATCACAGGACCCCTCGGCTGCATAACCGTGCCCCCTTCCCAACCAATCGGATTTGCTATACGCGAAAACGACGCCAATGGAAAGAGCTTCCGCCCAAATTTAAATCCGTGGGCGTGGCTCGCAGCAGGAAGTAGGAAAATGGCGGCGATGTTGACAAAGACACAGCGGATGGTAACATACGACTAACAAGAGAAATATTTTTATTTTCTGCTTGCAACTGGACCGTCCAGAGCGTACACGGTAAGTACAACTCATCGTTTTTTAAAAAGAAGTACTTTTGTTGCCCTGAAAAGCGAGTGAGCGTGGCGTTTGTGGGGGACGTCGAATTTCGACGATTCTTTCTGGTCAACGGTTGTAAATGATTGTGTTGATTAAAAAAGAAAACTATGTAACTCTACTTTTAACTGCCGTTTCAGATAGATTTGGAATTGCATCACATCCAATTTTGCCTGGGAACAAACAGATTAAATAAATCTTAGTTTTGAATAAGCCACTCCTTCTCAAACAAGTAAACTCTGCCCATTTTGCGCAGTAGATGTTCTGTTAATATCTAGTATTTATACAAAGTCATAATTTAAATTGCTTTCAACCTTCATTCATCGGTTCAACCAACATTACTCGCTCTTATTACCAACTTGTATTGATTTAACTAAGCGTTTAATACTTCCTATCAGGTCTCAAATCGAGATTTGGCAAAATACAATTTCAGCAAATCCAATTTTGCCAGGGAACAAAAATAGATTAAATAAACTAAATAAGTCCTCTTCCCATTAAATAAATCAGAAAAGTCTGTCTTGTAACCAGTCCTCTTCAAACAAGTAAAGTCTGCCCATTTTGTGCCGTAGATTTTGTGTCTATGCCTAGTATTTAAACAAAATCATAATTTAAACGACTTCTTTCCTTCATTCACTTTGGAAATTTGGAATTGCAGCAAATCGAATTTTGCCAGGGAACAAAAATAGATCAATTAAACTAAATACGTTTTCTTCCCATTAAATGAATTAAAAAAGTCTGTCTTGTAACCAGTCCTTTTCAAACAAGTAAAGTCTGCCCATTTTGTGCCGTCGATTTTGTGTTTATGCCTAGTATTTATACAAAATCATAATTTAAAGGACTTCATTCCTTCATTCACTTTGGAAATTTGGAATTGCAGCACATCAAATTTTGCCTGGGAAGAAAAGTAGATTAAATAAATTTAATAAGTCTTACTACTTCCCATTAAATAAATTAAATACGTCTTACTTGTTTCCACTCCTTTTCAAAACAGTAGTTTAAAACGAGGGCCCTTCACTCAATCTTTAACCTCAACCCCGCACGTTGTGTTGTATCTGTGAATCTTGGTTGTGGCCAAATGATAGTTTTCTTTCATTCGTTTAGGTTCCAAGAAAACTTGATGTAACTCTACTTTTAACTGCCGTTTCAGATAAGCGGGTATTACGTCGCAGTCATGTGCCGCGGATATGACGTAATTGCCCGAACCTCCGCCAAAATTCAAATCTGTTGGCGCGATGGCCGTGAGCCGCTGAGCAGCGACGATTATCAACAGAAATATCTTTATTTTCTGCTTGCAACTGGACCGTCTAGAGCGTACACGGTAAGTAACACTCATTGTGTTTAAGGAGATTTACGTTTGTAATAGCAGAAGTGTAGCCGCGTTGCGTTGTACGTGTGAAAATTGGTCGAGGCGAAATGTTAATGTTTAATTTCATTCCTTTAGGTTCCACGGTGTTTGTTGGCTGCAAGTTTTCCACTGCAAGAAGAGGCTCGTATCATTGACCAGGAGCGAGCTACAATGGTGAGTAGCCATAACATTTATGTTAAACACTTCCTATTTCATGTCTAACAGTACTTGATTTAACAAATAACCATAAATAAATACAGTGTGGGCACTGAAGTTAACATATGTGATTATACTGCCTAATCTGTCACAGAGTAGATTGTTGCAAAGTAATATAAGATCCAAAGTTGTAATTCAGAATAGTTTTCAAAAGAAGGCCATTAGAATTATATACAAGTACGATTACCCTTAACATAACAACAAGCTATTAATTAAATCACAAATTCTTCAATTCAAAGATTTGGTAGATTATCAGACAAATAATGTCTAACAGTAATTGATTTAACACATCACGATAAGTAGATTGAGTGTGGGCACTCTCAAGTTAACATATATGATTATACTGCCTAATCTGTTACAGAGTATGTTGTTGCCAAGTAATGTAGAATAGATCCAAAGTAGTAATCCAGAATAGTTTTGAAGAGGCCATTAGAATAATAAACAAATCTGATTACCTTGAACATAATAACAAGCTAAGTGTTTAATATGTCCTATGAAGTCAAAATTGGGCACCATCATGTGGTGAAATTTGGAAATGCATCACATCCAATTTTGCCTGGGAACAAACAGATTAAATAAATCTTAGTTTTGAATAAGCCACTCCTTCTCAAACAAGTAAACTCTGCCCATTTCGCGCAGTAGATGTTCTGTTGATATCTAGTATTTATACAAAGTCATAATTTAAATTGCTTTCAACCTTCATTCATCGGTTCAACCAACATTACTCGCTCTTATTACCAACTTGTATTGATTTAACTAAGCGTTTAATACTTCCTATCAGGTCTCAAGTCAAGATTTGGCAAAATACAATTTCAGCAAATCCAATTTTGCCAGGGAACAAAAATAGATTAAATAAACTAAATAAGTCTTCTTCCCATTAAATAAATCAGAAAAGTCTGTCTTGTAACCAGTCCTCTTCAAACAAGTAAAGTCTGCCCATTTTGTGCCGTAGATTTTGTGTCTATGCCTAGTATTTAAACAAAATCATAATTTAAACGACTTCTTTCCTTCATTCACTTTGGAAATTTGGAATTGCAGCAAATCGAATTTTGCCAGGGAACAAAAATAGATCAATTAAACTAAATAAGTCTTCTTCCCATTAAATAAATTAAAAAAGTCTGTCTTGTAACCAGTCCTTTTCAAACAAGTAAAGTCTGCCCATTTTGTGCCGTCAATTTTGTGTTAATGCCTAGTATTTATACAAAATCATAATTTAAAGGACTTCATTCCTTCATTCACTTTGGAAATTTGGAATTGCAGCACATCAAATTTTGCCTGGGAAGAAAAGTAGATTAAATACATTTAATAAGTCTTACTAGTTCCCATTAAATAAATTAAATACGTCTTACTTGTTCCCACTCCTTTTCAAAAAAGTAGTTTAAAACGAGGTCCCTTCACTCAACCTTTAACCCTATTTATTCACCTTCTAGGCTAAGTGTTAAAGGCTAAGTGTTAGAGGCTAAAAGCCAGAGGCTAGGCGCCAGAGGCGAGTTTTTGTGGGCTGAAGTTTTAGTGGGGTTAGTGTGAATACAATCCAAAAGAATACAACAGAATACAATACAATAGAATATAATACATAGATTAAATTCAATAGCTCTTACTACTTCCCATTAAATAAATTAAATACGTCTTACTTGTTCCCAATCCTTTTCAAAAAAGTAGTTTAAAACGAGGGCCCTTCACTCAACCTTTAACCTCAACCCCGCACGTCACATTGTGTTGTATCTGTGAATGTCTGTTGTGGCCAAATGATAGTTTTCTTTCATTCGTTTAGGTTCCACGGTGTTTGTTGGCTATGTTTTCCACTGTCAGAAGGATGAAAATACAAAGTACAACGCTTGGACGTGGGCGAAGACGTCACCGGTGAGTCCTTCCTTCCTATTTATTTACCTTCTAGGTGCTAAAGGCTAAGTGTTAGAGGCTAAGTGTTAGAGGCTAAGTGTTAAAGGCAACACAATACGAACAACACAACACAATACGAACAACTCAACACAATATGAACAACACAATATGAAACACACAACACAATACGAACAACACATCACAATACGAACAACACAACACAATACGAACAACACAACACATTACGAACAACACAACACAATACGAAAAACACAACGATACTGCACTGAACAACACGATACCGCAATGAACAACACGATACCGCACTAAACAACACGATACCGCACTGAACAACACCATGCCGCACTGAACACCATGCCACACTGAACAACACCATGCCGCACTGAACAACATTATGCCGCACTGAACAACACCATGCCGCACTGAACAACACCATCCCGCACTGAACAACACCATGCCGCACTGAACAACACCATTCCGCACTGAACAACACCATGCCGCACTGAACAACATTATGCCGCACTGAACAACACCATGCCGCACTGAACAACACCATGCCGCACTGAACAACATTATGCCGCACTGAACAACACCATGCCGCACTGAACAACACCATCCCGCACTGAACAACACCATGCCGCATTGAACAACACCATGCCGCACTGAACAACACCATCCTGCACTGAACAACACCATGCCGCATTGAACAACACCATGCCGCACTGAACAACACCATCCTGCACTGAACAACACCATGCCGCACTGAACAACACCATGCCGCACTGAACAACACCATGCCGCACTGAACAACATTATGCCGCACTGAACAACACCATGCCGCACTGAACAACACCATGCCGCACTGAACAACACCATGCCGCATTGAACAACACCATGCCGCATTGAACAACACCATGCCGCACTGAACAACACCATCCTGCACTGAACAACACCATGCCGCATTGAACAACACCATGCCGCACTGAACAACACCATCCTGCACTGAACAACACCATCCCGCACTGAACAACACCATCCCGCATTGAACAACACCATCCTGCACTGAACAACACCATGCCGCACTGAACAACACCATGCCGCACTGAACAACACCATTCCGCACTGAACAACACCATGCCGCACTGAACAACACCATCCTGCACTGAACAACACCATCCCGCACTGAACAACACCATGCCGCATTGAACAACACCATGCCGCACTGAACAACACCATCCTGCACTGAACAACACCATGCCGCACTGAACAACATCATGCCGCACTGAACAACACCATGCCGCACTGAACAACACCATGCCGCACTGAACAACATTATGCCGCACTGAACAACATTATGTCGCACTGAACAACACCATGCCGCACTGAACAACACCATGCTGCACTGAACAACATTATGCCGCACTGAACAACACCATGCCGCACTGAACAACACCATCCCGCACTGAACAACACCATGCCGCATTGAACAACACCATGCCGCACTGAACAACACCATGCTGCACTGAACAACATTATGCTGCACTGAACAACACGATCCTGCATTGAACAACACCATGCCGCACTAAACAACATCATCCTGCACTGAACAACACCATGCCGCACTGAACAACACCATGCCGCACTGAACAACACCATGCCACAATGAACAACACCATCCAGCACTGAACAACACCATGCCGCATTGAACAACACCATGCCGCACTGAACAACACCATCCTGCACTGAACAACACCACCCCGCACTGAACAACACGATCCCGCATTGAACAACACCATGCCGCATTGAACAACACCATGCCGCATTGAACAACACCATGCCGCACTGAACAACACCATGCCGCAATGAACAACACCATCCCGCACTGAACAACACCATGCCGCACGGAACAACACCATGCCGCACTGAACAACACCATCCCGCACTGAACACCACCATCCCGCACTGAACAACACCATGCCGCATTGAACAACACCATGCCGCACTGAACAACCCCATCCTGCACTGAACAACACCTACCCGCACTGAACAACACCATGCCGCACTGAACAACATTATGCCGCACTGAACAACACCATGCCGCACTGAACAACACCATGCCGCACTGAACAACACCATGCCGCACTGAACAACACCATGCCGCAATGAACAACACCATCCCGCACTGAACAACACCATGCCGCATTGAACAACACCATGCCGCACTGAACAACACCATCCTGCACTGAACAACACCACCCCGCACTGTACAACACCATCCCGCATTGAACAACACCATCCCGCACTGAACACCATGCCGCACTGAACAACACCATGCCGCACTGAACAACACCATGCCGCACTGAACAACACCATGCCGCACTGAACAACACCATGCCGCACTGAACAACACCATGCCACAATGAACAACACCATCCAGCACTGAACAACACCATGCCGCATTGAACAACACCATGCCGCACTGAACAACACCATCCTGCACTGAACAACACGATCCCGCATTGAACAACACCATGCCGCATTGAACAACACCATGCCGCACTGAACAACACCATATAGCACTGAACAACACCATGCTGCACTGAACAACACTATGCTGCACTGAACAACACCATGCCGCACTGAACAACACCATCCTGCACTGAACAACACCTACCCGCACTGAACAACACCATGCCGCACTGAACAACATTATGCCGCACTGAACAACACCATGCCGCACTGAACAACACCATGCCGCACTGAACAACACCATGCCGCACTGAACAACACCATGCCGCAATGAACAACACCATCCCGCACTGAACAACACCATGCCGCATTGAACAACACCATGCCGCACTGAACAACACCATCCTGCACTGAACAACACCACCCCGCACTGTACAACACGATCCCGCATTGAACAACACCATCCCGCACTGAACAACACCATGCCGCACTGAACAACACCATTCCGCACTGAACAACACCATGCCGCACTGAACAACACCATGCCGCACTGAACAACACCATGCCGCACTGAACAACACCATGCCGCACTGAACAACATTGTGCCGCACTGAACAACACCATGCCGCACTGAACAACACCATCCCGCACTGAACAACACCATGCCGCATTGAACAACACCATGCCGCACTGAGCAACACCATCCTGCACTGAACAACACCATCCCGCACTGAACAACACCATGCCGCACTGAACAACATTATGGCGCACTGAACAACATTATGCCGCACTGAACAACACCATGCCGCACTGAACAACACCATGCCGCACTGAACAACACCATGCCGCACTGAACAACATTATGCCGCACTGAACAACATTATGCCGCACTGAACAACACCATGCCGCACTGAACAACACCATGCCGCACTGAACAACACCATGCCGCACTGAACAACACGACGTCGCACTGAACAACACGACGCCGCACAGAACAACACGACGCCGCACAGAATAACACAACACCGCACAGAACAACACAATACCGCACAAACAGTTTTAGATAATATTACGTCGCAGTCATGTGACGCGGACATGACGTCAATAGGCGGAACTCACGGCAAAATTATACTCCGTGGGCGTGGCTTGCAACAGGAAGTAGGAAAGCGGCAATTCTGGCAAACAAGACACAGCGGTTAGTAACACGATGACTAAGAAGGCAAATATTTTTGTTTTCAGCTTGCAACTTGACCGTCTAGAGCGTACAAGGTAATTACAACTGTTTTTTTTGAGCCCTGAAAAGCGAGGGAGTTTGGCGTTTGGGAGGAACGTCGAACTCGGCGTCTGCTTCCAGCCACAGACGCCAAATTTCGACGATTATTTCGACTGGTCAACGGTTGTAAATTATTGCGTTGACTAAAAACTTTATTTAACTCTACTCTTAACTTTGCCGTTTCAGATATGCGGGTATTACACCGCGGAAATGACGTCAATAGGCTGAACTCTCGCCAAAATTCAAATCTGTGGGCGCAATGGCCTTGAGCGAGACACCGGATACAAACACGACGATTATCAACAGAAATATCTTTATTTTCTGCTTGCAAGTGGACCGTCTAGAGCGTACACGGTAAGTACAACTCATTGTGTTTAAAAAGATTTACGTTTGTGTAGTTTGCGTTGCGTTGTATCTGTGAATGTTGGTTGAGGCTAAATGTTAATGTTTAATTTCATTCCTTTAGGTTCCACGGTGTTTGTTGGCTGTATGTTTTCCACTGCAAGAAGAGGCTCGTATCATTGACCAGCAGGAGCTACAATGGTGAGTACCCCTTTCGTCTTCCATTTATGTTAAACACTTCCTATTTCATGTCTAACAGTACTCGATTTAACAAATAACCATAAATAAATACAGTGTGGGCAGTCAAGTTAACATATGTGATTATCCTGCCTAATATGTTTATCACAAATATGTCACTAATCACTAATATGTTTATTTGTTTATCACAACACCTTTGGACCTTCAGCAATCGATTATTTCCCTTCATCTACAGAGAGACAGAACGATGGTGTCTTAAACATCTCATTCATTTCACCAAATAACTTCACGCAGGTGGATAACGGCCGTCTCGGTCACGCTATGTTGCGTGATGCAGTTTTGAAGAACCAAATGCATTTATTCAATGAATAAGTCAAGCTAGTTCTATGTTTATGATGTTGTAAGTTACGGTACCGATTGAAGTTGAGTTCGAAGCCAGTGGAAAACAGCGCTGCGTTTGTGCTCTCCAGGTACAAATGTTGTGATCTCTGACTGACGACCGGGCGAGACTCGAGTAAGAGATGTCCAAACGAGCTCCGGCAGGGCGGGCCAAGGCGGAGCGAACGGACGCCCTTCAGGTCGCCAATGACGAGCTGAGAACCAAACTGATGGACGTCCAGTTAGAACTTCAGCAGGAGAAGAACAAGGTGAAAACCTCAACAGACAGACACTGCCTGCCTCCCTGCCTGCCTCCCTGCCTGCCTCCCTCCCTCCCTCCCAGATTTCCCGATGTAGATTAGACATGCGTGTGCCATGACTGTGTCAGCCTACATCAACAAATGCACCGAGGACGTCAGCACCACTAAGAATATCATCACCCGGGGCAACCAACGACCCTGGATGACTGAGGAGGTACGTCAAACGCTACGAGCGCGGAACTCTGCCTTCAAGTCTGGCGACAAGGAGAAACTGAGGACAGCGAGAGCCAACTTGAACCGTGCCATCAGGATAGCGAAGCGAGACCACAGTCGAAAATTTCAGGATCGTTTCCACGACGTCAAAAACATCAGGAGTATGTGGCAAGGCATACGGGCGATTACAGACTACAACTCACCCTCCCCCCCCCCCCCCCCCCCCCCCCCCGGTGGGTGTAGTTGATGCTGACTTTCTAAATGGTCTAAATAACTTCTTTGGGAGGTTCGAGGCACTAAACGGCACTCCAGCAGTTAAAACTGTCCCCCATCAGAAAGAGGAGGTACTCTGCCTTGACTCCGCCGATGTGTTGAAGACCCTGAGGAGAGTCAACCCCTGTAAGGCCCCTGGCCCCGACAACATTCCTGGGCGTGTGTTCAGGGAATGTGCAAGTCATCTGGCTGGGGTCATCACAGACATTTTTAACACCTCGCTGGGCCAAGCCACAGTGCCGGCGTGCTTTAAGACTGCCTCCATCATTCCGGTGCCGAAGAAACCTCAAATCACCTCATTTAATGATTACCGGCCTGTTGCACTGACTCCGGTTATGATGAAGTGCTTCGAAAGGCTGCTTAAAGGTCACATCGTTTCCAGACTCCCCCTATTATTTGACCCGTTCCAGTTTGCCGACCGGCAAAACCGCTCCACTCAGGACGCCATCTCCTCCGTTCTTCACCTGAGCCTGGCTCACCTGGAGGAGAAGAACACCCATGTGCGGATGCTGTTCCTGGACTTCAGCTCAGCGTTTAACACCATCATCCCACAGCATCTGGTAGGAAAATTGGAACACCTGGGCTTCAACACCCCCCTTCGCAACTGGCTGCTAGACTTCCTCACCAACAGACCTCAGTCAGTCCGGGTCGGACAGAACACCTCTGATGTCATCACCCTCAGCACAGGCTCCCCTCAGGGCTGCGTCCTGAGCCCCCTGCTGTTCACCCTGATGACACACGACTGCGTCCTCAGGTTCACCACCAATCACATCGTGAAGTCAGCAGACGACACAACGGTGGTGGGGCTCATCAGAGACAACAACGACCTGGACTACAGAGAGGAGGTGGAGCAGCTGGTGGGCTGGTGCAGAGAAAACAGCCTGATCCTGAATGAGGAGAAGATGAAGGAGATCGTCGTCGACTTCAGGAAAAAACAGCCTCACCACGCTCCACTGATCATCAACAGCTCAGCTGTGGAGGTGGTCAGCACCACCAAATTCCTGGGGGTCCACATCACAGAAGACCTCACCTGGACTATGAACACTACGGCACTGGTCAAGAGGGCACAGAAGCGCTTGTACTTCCTGCGGAGGATGAGGAGAGCCCACCTGCCCCCACCCATCATGAGGACGTTCTACAGGAGCACCATAGAGAGCATTCTGACAAGCTGTCTCTCTGTATGGTGTGGAGGCTGCACCGCCTCCGATTGGAAGAACGTGAGGAGAGTGGTGAGGACAGCAGAGAGGATCATAGGGGCTCCTCTTCCCTCCATTCAGGACATTTCATCTCAGCGCTGCATGTCCCGTGCCCGTAACATCATCAATGACCCATCACACCCCCACCATGGACTGTTCTCCCTGCTGCCCTCTGGGAAGAGGTTTGCAGCATCCGCTGCAGGTCCACCAGGTTCTGCAACAGCTTTTTCCCTGCTGTCATCAGACTGTTGAACACTAGAACTGTTGAGCTCTAAACTGAACTCTGCATCACACATTCACAGAACTGTACTTTATGACACTACGGACCTCTATCTTGCACTATCTCGCACTACCAACTTTACTGAACTTGTATAAACCCTTTAAATAGAAGTTTAATACATGGTTTAGCATTCCTCTGCACACTCTTGAATACTGTTTTGCCTACTTGCACTATTGCATAATTATCACTGCTGCACTTTATACTTATTTTTAATATATATATATATATATATATATATATAGTATATGTATATATATATATATTTTCATAGGATATGTTACTTCTATTCAACTGCAATATCACTACTTTGTTGTAAGACGTATGCAATGGAATTTCGTTTTGTATGCACCATGTGCAGACAAGATGACAATAAAGTTTGTCTAAGTCTAAGTCTAAGTCATGTCAGGTCAGCTGTCTGGAGAGAGAGAGAAGTCAGGACCTGCGGGCGGAGCACCACCGTGCCACCGCCGCCATGACGGAACTCAAAAGCAAACTCCATGAGGAGAAGCAGAAAGAGTTAGCCATTACCAGGGAGACATTACTGCGGCAGCATGAAATGGAGCTGATGAGAGTGATCAAAATCAAAGATGGAGAGATCCAGCGACTGAATGCCTTGGTCCTCAGCCTGAGGGACGGCTCCATGGACAAGGTGATCCGCTCTATCCGTGTCTGACTATCCGCACGCCACGTCGGGCTTCGATGCGGCCGCTACCGTATTGTGTAGCTTGTCCCCAGTAAGCGTCGCGGCGCTCCGTTGCGGTCTCAACGGCCCGGTGTGGCGCAATGTCTGCTCAGGTGAGGAGGGGGGGCGCTTTGCTGGCGGAGGTGGAGGAGACGCGGCGGTGTCGGGAGACCGAGCGGCGTCGCCTCCACCAGGAGCGCGGAAGAAGCCCTGGCAGCGGCCCAGCAGGCCTGGCAGTCCCGAGCGGCCGAGCTCCGATCGGCTCATCACCAGCATCGGGAGGAGCTGAGCCGAACCAAGAGAGACTGCGAGAGGGAGATCCGCCGACTGGTAGGACTGATCAGATGCGCGGTGCGTGGCTATGTTCCCAATTTCGTTGTATACCTGCAGTGCAATGACACCTAAGGCATTCTATTCTATTCTATTTCACAAGAAGAAAATGTCCGGTTGCTCGCTTCGCTTTTGTCACAGCAAAGGTGTTCTAGTCGATTCAAGAAAAAAATTGGCCGGTTGCTCTCTTTGTTTTTGTCACAATTCTGGCAAATGAGTTTGCCCGCCTGCCTGAGCGCTCCCCGTTTGTACATCCAGACGGATGAGATCAAGCTGAAAGACAGAGCGGTTAGTGTTTTGGATGAAGCCCTGGGGCCGGCCACGTCCACCGCCTTCAGCTGCAGACTCAGGCTGCCGAGCAGCAGATCGCTGCCCTGAGGGATTCCCAAAGGGCGGGCCTAAACTACCCTGGAAGTGGGGTCAACGCCGCTACTAGCAATCCTCTTCATTGCGTAAGCCACCTCATCACACACTTGCAGTACGCATGACTTAGTTCGTTGCTGGAGGAAGGTAGCACAAAAACAGTTTTGAACTTTGAACGAGTGCTTGTGTGTGTGTGTTGCGGGGCGTTTTCAGTCTCAGGAGGATCGGGACACGCGACGGTTTCATCTGAAAATCGCTGAGCTCAGCGCAGTCATCAGGAAACTGGAGGATCGAAACGCCCTGCTTTCTGAAGAGCGCAATGAACTGGTAATTTATTGACGGCACGCTTGAAGGTTTGCGCTACGTTTGATGCGCGCCATCCAGCGAGGCACCCATTGCGCTTGCTTATTAGTTGAGCGGCGCGGCGAGTCGGTTGCCTGGTAGATGTCTTTTATTGGGAGCCAAAGCCACGATTCCGTTCAAACCGATGCAAAAGGAATGGATACGTTCTGGCCCGCGTGTTGTGCGTCTTTCACATCCCGCACTTCATGCTTGCAGCTAAAGCGACTGAGAGAAACAGAAAGCCAGTTTCTGCCACTCCTGTACAAAAACAAACGCCTGAGCAGGAAGAATGAAGAACTCTCGCTGGTGCTGTGCCGCCTTGAAAACAAAGTGCGCTTTGTCACCCAGGAGAACGAGGAGATGGCAAGCTTGGTAAGTCGACGCGGACAACGGCGGCGTGCCAACAGAGTCCACTGCATTTGTGTTCCACAGAGAAGGCCTAGTTCGCTCAATGACCTGGACCGCGGTTGCGGCCAGCAGGACGGTGAAATGGAGTTCCTTCAAGTTGTGGAGCAGCGGCACATCATCGACGACTTGTCCAAGGTCTTCAGGCAGGCGACTCGGTGCACGTACGGCAGCGCCGCGCTCGCTCGCTGTCGCCAGGAAACCTTTTCCGTCCAAAGCTTGGCCGGCGGCCGCCATCCAAAAAATTGGCCCCTTAAATTCCGACCTTTCAAGCAGGAGCATTGTGCGCACGCGTTTGAACACGCTTTAGACTTGTTTTGCCGTTTTCAGCAGCTCAAAGCTCCCGTTTTGTCAGCGCCTTTGCCACTCGCTGTGCGCTGAAAACGACGGACTTGCCCGGCTGCTCAGCCCGTCAACCATGAGCCGCGAGCGCGACGTCATTGTCCGTAGGCAGCTAGTGGCAAAATGCACCCTGTTAGAGTTGCGCTCGCTCCAACTTATTTTGCAAGAACCACACGGGAGACAAGTAAGTTCTTTTGGACACCTGCAGGTGGAGAGTCCATCCGTTGTACGAATGAAGTCTGACTCTCGGCTCCTGCACGAGCATTTTAATTAAGAGAAACAGGGTGGGTGTAAGAGTGGATTGAATAGAGGAAGCCCTTGACCTCTAGTCAAAACATAGCAAGGGGTGTTTTACGACTTTGTGTAGGAAGGGATAAGCGATAGGGATAAATAAGGGATAAATAATATTATTTATTACAGGTTGCAGTCAAAGTCAAAGCAACATAATGATACGATAAAGATAATCTGGAAAACCCTGACACACCCTGTAGTTGTCACTTTTGGAAAAGACGAGCGTCCCTCCAATCATCGCCGGTGACGTGTTTTTCAGGCTCTGGAGACAGGAGCTCATGTCAGAAATGTCATTGTGAGTCGCGTTTGTTTCTGCGCCGGAGCCATTCGTTCCCTTTGCATCCAAAGAATCTCAAAGGCGGATTATTTGTGTCGACAGGAGAGAGATTTGCTGCTACGATACCGACGTCGAGAATCTCTGAGGAGGAACAAAGCGTGAGGTCCTGCAAGGTGAGTCTGTTTGTTTGCGGCTGCTTGGTGTTGCGCAAGATGAAATGGC
>NW_028284059.1:0-2500 GCF_059516105.1 Syngnathus floridae
TACTCGTCGCGGCCTAGTTTGCGTTCCCTTTTGCCTGCGACGGCCGGGTGTGGGCCCGACGCTCCAGCGCCATCCATTTTCAGGGCTAGTTGATTCGGCAGGTGAGTTGTTACACACTCCTTAGCGGATTCCGACTTCCATGGCCACCGTCCTGCTGTCTATATCGACCAACACCTTTTCTGGGCTCTGATGAGCGTCGGCATCGGGCGCCTTAACCCGGCGTTCGGTTCATCCCGCAGCGCCAGTTCTGCTTACCAAAAGTGGCCCACTGGGCACTCGCATTCCACGCCCGGCTCCAAGTCAGCGAGCCGGGCTTCTTACCCATTTAAAGTTTGAGAATAGGTTGAGATCGTTTCGGCCCCAAGGCCTCTAGTCATTGGCTTTACCAGATAAAACTGCATGTAGTTCGAGTGCCAGCTATCCTGAGGGAAACTTCGGAAGGAACCAGCTACTAGATGGTTCGATTAGTCTTTCGCCCCTATACCCAGGTCGGACGACCGATTTGCACGTCAGGACCGCTGCGGGCCTCCACCAGGGTTTCCTCTGGCTTCGCCCTGCCCGGGCATAGTTCACCATCTTTCGGGTCTCATCGCGCGCGCTCGAGCTCCACCTCCCCGACGCTGCGGGCGAGACGGGCCGGTGGTGCGCCCGACCCATGGGAGGGGCCGGGATCCCACCTCGGCCGGCGCGCGCCGGCTCCTCACTTTCATTGCGCCAGAATGGGGTTCGTTCGTGCCCTCCGACTCGCGCGCGCGTTGAACTCCTTGGTCCGTGTTTCAAGACGGGTCGGGTGGGCTGCCACAATCGCCGCGGACCCCTGACACCTACTTCGAAGGCCGGTCCCCGCCCTGGCGGCGCGACAGGCCAACGCGCACCGAGAACGGTCCGCGCCTTTCGGCCGCGCCGGGGGCGAGGGGGCCCCGTCCTGGTTCGGAAGGTGCAGAAAGTACTCCCACGTCCCCGGGGGGAAGCGGCAAAGTCGGAGTAAGGAAAGCGCTGTACAGCGCGGGTGCGGAAACGGCCGGGAGGCCCGGAGGCCCCCCCGCACCGCCCCGCCGCCCGCGCCACCTTCGCCCCAGACCCTTCCAAGCCAACCCAGGGACGGTCGCGACGCACAACCACGGGGGAAATGCGCCCGGCGCGGGGACGTCCGACTCCGAGAACGCACGCGTGAAGGCAGGGCCCCCGAAAGGGTCCGCCCCCCGCGACGCCCCAGGCGGCCGCCAATCCCAGCCGGGTTGAATCCCCCGATCGGACTACGTGGTCCCCACCCGTTTACCTCTCAACGGTTTCACGCCCTGTTGAACTCTCTCTTCAAAGTTCTTTTCAACTTTCCCTTAAGGTACTTGTCCTCTATCGGTCTCGTGCCAGTATTTAGCCTTAGATGGAGTTTACCACCCGCTTTGGGCTGCATTCACAAACAACCCGACTCCGAGAAGGCCGCGCCCCGGCGCGCCGGGGGCCGCTACCGGCCTCACACCGTCCCTGGGCAGAGCCTCCATCAGAAGGACTCGGGCCCCCTCCGGGCGGCGTCGGGCGCAACGACCTTCTGTACGCTACATTTCCCGCGCCCGAGGCCGGGCGGGGATTCAGCGCTGGGCTTCTCCCTCTTCGCTCGCCGCTACTGAGGGAATCCTGGTTAGTTTCTTTTCCTCCGCTTAGTAATATGCTTAAATTCAGCGGGTCGTCTCGTCTGATCTGAGGTCGGAAATGAGGGGGTAGTAGGCGCGGCCGGCCTGGCGGCCGGGCTCGCTGGATCCTTCCGCGCGAGCGGGGGCCTCCGCGGCGAACCCATCCCCGCGAGGGAGCGCGAGGCGCGGGATGCGCAATGGTCGTCGAAACGCCACCGGCAGCCGCGCCCCGGACCCGTGATGCGGGATGGGTCGACGGTGAGGAGGACGCCGCGCGGGTCTGCACTTAAGGGGACGAAGGCCGCCGAGGCGGCCTGCGAGCCCCCAGCCGCGGGGAGGCGAAGCGCTAGCGGGGCGACGGACGCATGCGCGTTGCCGCGCAGAGGTCAGACCGTCGCGGCCGTTTCGCCCTTCGCCGAACCCCGATTGATATGCAAGCGACGCTCAGACAGGCGTGGCCCCGGGACGGACCCGGGGCCGCAAAGTGCGTTCGAAGTGTCGATGATCAATGTGTCCTGCAATTCACATTAGTTCTCGCAGCTAGCTGCGTCCTTCATCGACGCACGAGCCGAGTGATCCACCGCTAAGAGTTGTACGTTTGTTTTGCGGAGGCGAGATCGGGAGCGGGCGGGGAGATGGCGTGACGCCGCGCGCGGACCCTCCACCGTCGCCACGAGGACGTCGGGGCTTGCCGGCGCGGTCGCCGCCGTCCGCCGCCGCGCTGACCCTCAGCAGCGCGCCGCGGTTTGCCAAGTTCCAGCGATTAAAAAATTGTTTTTTCCGGCCGACGCGCGACGGGTGCCACCCACCCGCCTCAGAGCGTGCGTGTGGTGTGGACATTGAACCCCCCACGGTCCGCCGAAGGCAGG
>NW_028284059.1:7500-30000 GCF_059516105.1 Syngnathus floridae
GCCCGGCCTGTGTTTAAGGAGGCGGCCGGTCCTCCCATTCTGCCAGTGTTCCTTGGACTTTGAATATTTCAAAGTCTTTCCGCCCAACATTCGCATATTTTTCGCCCGGCCTGTGTTTAAGGAGGCGGCCGGTCCTCCCATTCTGCCAGTGTTCCTTGGACTTTGAATATTTCAAAGTCTTTCCGCTCCGGGCTAGGGCGGGTGAGGTCGTCTCGAACCACGTGCCTGAAGGCCGCCTCGCGCCGGATGCAGGCCCCGCTCTGTCGTGCGGTGTGACCGTCCAACGCGGGCATCGCTAGATTAGCCGTGGCCACGATCCTTCCACACCGCGAGCCTTTCGCCCTCGGCCGGTGTCGGTCAACGTGTGGGTTTGGGGGGAAGGACGGCTGCCGGGAGCAGACAGCCGTCCCCGGGTGGGGTGTACAGTCCCTTCACCGCGGCCGCCGGGAGCAGACGGCCGTCGAGCGATTCTGCCATTGTTCCTAGGACTTTGTACATTTTAAAGACCCTCCGCGCGGGCCGCTGATCCCGCTCGGTCGCTCCGGCCTGTGTTTAAGGAGGCGGCCGGTCCTCCCATTCTGCCAGTGTTCCTTGGACTTTGAATATTTCAAAGTCTTTCCGCTCCGGGCTAGGGCGGGTGAGGTCGTCTCGAACCACGTGCCTGAAGGCCGCCTCACGCCGGATGCAGGCCCCGCTCTGTCGTGCGGTGTGACCGTCCAACGTGGGCATCGCTAGATTAGCCGTGGCCACGATCCTTCCACACCGCGAGCCTTTCGCCCTCGGCTGATGTTCGGCCAACGTGTGGGGAGGGGGGGAAGGACGGCTGCCGGGAGCAGACAGCCGTCCCCGGGTGGGGTGTACAGTCCCTTCACCGCGGCCGCCGGGAGCAGACGGCCGTCGAGCGATTCTGCCATTGTTCCTAGGACTTTGTACATTTTAAAGACCCTCCGCGCGGGCCGCTGATCCCGCTCCGTCTCTCCGGCCTGTGTTTAAGGAGGCGGCCGGTCCTCCCATTCTGCCATTGTTCCTTGGACTTGTAAAAGTCTTTCCGCTCCGGGCTAGGGCGGGTGAGGTCGTCTCGAACCACGTGCCTGAAGGCCGCCTCGCGCCGGATGCAGGCCCCGCTCTGTCGTGCGGTGTGACCGTCCAACGCGGGCATCGCTAGATTAGCCGTGGCCACGATCCTTCCACACCGCGAGCCTTTCGCCCTCGGCTGATGTTCGGCCAACGTGTGGGGAGGGGGTTATGGACGGCTGCCGGGAGCAGACAGCCGTCCCCGGGAGGGGAGACTTCACGGCGGCCGCCGGGAGCAGACGGCCGTCGAGAGATTCTGCCAGTGTGTTCCTTGGACTTTGAAAAGTCTTTCCGCTCCGGGCTAGGGCGGGTGAGGTCGCCTCGAACCACGTGCCTGAAGGCCGCCTCGCGCCGGATGCAGGCCCCGCTCTGTCGTGCGGTGTGACCGTCCAACGCGGGCATCGCTAGATTAGCCGTGGCCACGATCCTTCCACACCGCGAGCCTTTCGCCCTCGGCCGGTGTTCGCTCAATGCGCGGGCCGCTGATCCCGCTCCATCTCTCCGGCCTGTGTTTAAGGAGGCGGCCGGTCCTCCCATTCTGCCATTGTTCCTTGGACTTGTAAAAGTCTTTCCGCTCCGGGCTAGGGCGGGTGAGGTCGTCTCGAACCACGTGCCTGAAGGCCGCCTCGCGCCGGATGCAGGCCCCGCTCTGTCGTGCGGTGTGACCGTCCAACGCGGGCATCGCTAGATTAGCCGTGGCCACGATCCTTCCACACCGCGAGCCTTTCGCCCTCGGCTGGTGTTCGGCCAACGTGTGGGGAGGGGGTTAAGGACGGCTGCCGGGAGCAGACAGCCGTCCCCGGGAGGGGAGACTTCACGGCGGCCGCCGGGAGCAGACGGCCGTCGAGCGATTCTGCCAGCGTTCCTTGTACTTTGAATATTTCACAGCCGTGCTCGCACTTAGGAAATTTTCGAGCGCTGTGGCACTTAGAAATTTTTCGTCAAGAGAGGCACTTAGACATTTTTCGTCAAGAGAGGCACTTAGAAAATTTTTCTCTCTCTCTCTGTGTGCCTTCCAGGGTGCTGTGCAACCCTGCGTGTTGTGTTCCCACCGAGCAAGGGGCGCTGCTGGCGGCCATGACCAAGCGCTCGGCACCGGGCCCTTTCATTTTGTGGGGTAAATTATGCGCCCCCCATGCTCGTTCTGACTATATTTTGCGAAAGGGGGGTAAATCGTTGATGAGTACGCTGACTAGGGGGACCATTTAGCGTACTCTGGCGCACCTGAAGACCAAAGTTGGTACTGCACCCTCCCCCTGGTACCCCAGCCCCTGGTACCTAAAGAGGGAGAGGCCGAATTTTCGCTTTTTGGGGCCGACCGAGGGAACCAGCCGAGGCGGACACTTTTCGGCTCAAGAGCCGTTGGCACTTAGAAAAAATTCGCACAAGTTGGCAGGGCTACCAGGGGAAGAGGCCGAATTTTCGCTTTTGAAGGCCGACCGCGGGAACCAGCCGAGGCGGACACTTTTCGGCTCAAGAGCCGTTGGCACTTAGAAAATATTTGCCAAACTTGGCTTGACTTCCAGGAGAAGAGGCCGAATTTTCACTTTTGGTGGCCGACCTGGGGAACCAGCCGAGGCGGACACTTTTCGGCTCAAGAGCCGTTGGCACTTAGAAAATATTTGCCAAACTTGGCTTGACTTCCAGGAGAAGAGGCCGAATTTTCACTTTTGGTGGCCGTTATGGGGAACCAGCCGAGGCGGACACTTTTCGGCTCAAGAGCCGTTGGCACTTAGAAAATATTTGCCAAACATGGCTTGACTTCCAGGAGAAGAGGCCGAATTTTCACTTTTGGTGGCCGTTATGGGGAACCAGCCGAGGCGGACACTTTACGCTGGTTGAGTCGTTGGCACTTAGAAAATATTTGCCAAACTTGGCTTGACTTCCAGGAGAAGAGGCCGAATTTTCACTTTTGGTGGCCGACCTGGGGAACCAGCCGAGGCGGACACTTTACGCTGGTTGAGTCGTTGGCACTTAGAAAATATCTGCCAAACTTGGCTTGACTTCCAGGAGAAGAGGCCGAATTTTCACTTTTGGTGACCGACCTGGGGAACCAGCCGAGGCGGACACTTTACGCTGGTTGAGTCGTTGGCACTTAGAAAATATTTGCCAAACTTGGCTTGACTTCCAGGAGAAGAGGCCGAATTTTCACTTTTGGTGGCCGACCTGGGGAACCAGCCGAGGCGGACACTTACGCTGGTTGAGTCGTTGGCACTTAGAAAATATTCGCCAAACTTGGCAAGACTTCCAGGAGAAGAGGCCGAATTTTCACTTTTGGTGGCCGACCTGGGGAACCAGCCGAGGCGGACACTTTACGCTGGTTGAGTCGTTGGCACTTAGAAAATATTTGCCAAACTTGGCTTGACTTCCAGGAGAAGAGGCCGAATTTTCACTTTTCATGGCCGTTATGGGGAACCAGCCGAGGCGGACACTTTGCGCTGGTTGAGTCGTTGGCACTTAGAAAATATTTGCCAAACTTGGCTTGACTTCCAGGAGAAGAGGCCGAATTTTCACTTTTGGTGGCCGTTATGGGGAACCAGCCGAGGCGGACACTTTAGGCTGGTTGAGTCGTTGGCACTCAGAAAATATTCGCCAAACTTGGCCAGACTTCCAGGAGAAGAGGCCGAATTTTCACTTTTGGTGACCGACCTGGGGAACCAGCCGAGGCGGACACTTTACGCTGGTTGAGTCGTTGGCACTTAGAAAATATTTGCCAAACTTGGCTTGACTTCCAGGAGAAGAGGCCGAATTTTCACTTTTGGTGGCCGACCTGGGGAACCAGCCGAGGCGGACACTTTACGCTGGTTGAGTCGTTGGCACTTAGAAAATATTCGCCAAACTTGGCAAGACTTCCAGGAGAAGAGGCCGAATTTTCACTTTTGGTGGCCGACCTGGGGAACCAGCCGAGGCGGACACTTTACGCTGGTTGAGTCGTTGGCACTTAGAAAATATTTGCCAAACTTGGCTTGACTTCCAGGAGAAGAGGCCGAATTTTCACTTTTCATGGCCGTTATGGGGAACCAGCCGAGGCGGACACTTTTCGGCTCAAGAGCCGTTGGCACTTAGAAAATATTTGCCAAACATGGCTTGACTTCCAGGAGAAGAGGCCGAATTTTCACTTTTGGTGGCCGTTATGGGGAACCAGCCGAGGCGGACACTTTACGCTGGTTGAGTCGTTGGCACTTAGAAAATATTTGCCAAACTTGGCTTGACTTCCAGGAGAAGAGGCCGAATTTTCACTTTTGGTGGCCGACCTGGGGAACCAGCCGAGGCGGACACTTTACGCTGGTTGAGTCGTTGGCACTTAGAAAATATTCGCCAAACTTGGCCAGACTTCCAGGAGAAGAGGCCGAATTTTCACTTGTTGTGGCCGTTATGGGGAACCAGCCGAGGCGGACACTTTACGCTGGTTGGGTCGTTGGCACTTAGAAAATATTCGCCAAACTTGGCCAGACTTCCAGGAGAAGAGGCCGAATTTTCACTTGTTGTGGCCGTTATGGGGAACCAGCCGAGGCGGACACTTTACGCTGGTTGGGTCGTTGGCACTTAGAAAATATTCGCCAAACTTGGCCAGACTTCCAGGAGAAGAGGCCGAATTTTCACTTGTTGTGGCCGTTATGGGGAACCAGCCGAGGCGGACACTTTACGCTGGTTGGGTCGTTGGCACTTAGAAAATATTCGCCAAACTTGGCTTGACTTCCAGGAGAAGAGGCCGAATTTTCACTTATGGTGGCCGTTATGGGGAACCAGCCGAGGCGGACACTTTACGCTGGTCGAGTCGTTGGCACTTAGAAAATATTCGCCAAACTTGGCCAGACTTCCAGGAGAAGAGGCCGAATTTTCACTTGTTCTGGCCGACCTGGGGAACCAGACGAGGCGGACACATCACCCCGCAAGTGCCGTTGGCACTTTGAAAATATTCGCCAAACTTGGCCAGACTTCCAGGAGAAGAGGCCGAATTTTCACTTGTTCTGGCCGACCTGGGGAACCAGACGAGGCGGACACATCACCCCGCAAGTGCCGATGGCACTTAGAAAATATTCGCCAAACTTGGCCGGACTTCCAGGAGAAGAGGCCGAATTTTCGCTTTTTCTGGCCGACCTGGGGAACCAGACGAGGCGGACACATCACCCCGCAAGTGCCGTTGGCACTTTGAAAATATTCGCCAAACTTGGCCGGACTTCCAGGAGAAGAGGCCGAATTTTCACTTGTTCTGGCCGACCTGGGGAACCAGACGAGGCGGACACATCACCCCGCAAGTGCCGTTGGCACTTTGAAAATATTCGCCAAACTTGGCCGGACTTCCAGGAGAAGAGGCCGAATTTTCACTTTTTCTGGCCGACCTGGGGAACCAGACGAGGCGGACACATCACCCCGCAAGTGCCGTTGGCACTTTGAAAATATTCGAAACTTCCATCAAACACACATCGGCTTTTTCGCCGTCGCTGTCCGGCCTGGGCACCATCGTGGCTCGGACAGTTCGTGTGCCAGCTTCCGTTGGCACTTAGAACATTTTTCAAAATAAAAATAAACAGTCCTGCACATACGTGCCGACTATATTTTGCGAAAGGGGAGTAAACCGATGAGTACACTAACTAGGGGGACCAACAGACCGTAGTGGTCTCCCCTGGTACCTAAATGCATACCCCTGGTACCTCAGCGACTACCCCTGGTACCTAAATGCGTACCCCTGGTACCTCAGAGAGGCCGAATTTTCACATTCCGTGGCCGAACTAGGGAACCGGACGAGGCGGACACTTTTCCGGGAGAGACCCGATGGCACTTAGAAAATTTTCGCTCAAGTTGGCAGGACTTCCAGAGCAAGAGGCCGAATTTTCACATTATGTGGCCGAACTAGGGAACCGGACGAGTCGGACACTTTTCCGGGCAAGACCCGATGGCACTTAGAAAATATTCGCTCAAGTTGGCAGGACTTCCAGAGCAAGAGGCCGAATTTTCACATTATGTGGCCGAACTAGGGAACCGGACGAGTCGGACACTTTTCCGGGCAAGACCCGATGGCACTTAGAAAATTTTCGCTCAAGTTGGCAGGACTTCCAGAGCAAGAGGCCGAATTTTCACATTATGTGGCCGAACTAGGGAACCGGACGAGTCGGACACTTTTCCGGGCAAGACCCGATGGCACTTAGAAAATATTCGCTCAAGTTGGCAGGACTTCCAGAGCGAGAGGCCGAATTTTCGCTCGTTCGGGCCGACTCGGGGAACCAGCCGAGTCGGACACTTTTCCGGGCAAGACCCGATGGCACTTAGAAAATATTCGCTCAAGTTGGCAGGACTTCCAGGCGAAGAGGCCGAATTTTCACATTATGTGGCCGAACTAGGGAACCAGCCGAGTCGGACACTTTTCCGGGCAAGACCCGATGGCACTTAGAAAATATTCGCTCAAGTTGGCAGGACTTCCAGGCGAAGAGGCCGAATTTTCGCTCGTTCGGGCCGACTCGGGGAACCAGCCGAGTCGGACACTTTTCCGGGCAAGACCCGATGGCACTTAGAAAATATTCGCTCAAGTTGGCAGGACTTCCAGAGCAAGAGGCTGAATTTTCTCTTTCTCTGGCCGACTCGGGGAACCAGCCGAGTCGGACACTTTTCCGGGCAAGACCCGATGGCACTTAGAAAATATTCGCTCAAGTTGGCAGGACTTCCAGAGCAAGAGGCCGAATTTTCACATTCCGTGGCCGACTCGGGGAACCAGCCGAGTCGGACACTTTTCCGGGCAAGACCCGATGGCACTTAGAAAATATTCGCTCAAGTTGGCAGGACTTCCAGAGCAAGAGGTCGAATTTTCGCTCGTTCGGGCCGACTCGGGGAACCAGCCGAGTCGGACACTTTTCCGGGCAAGACCCGATGGCACTTAGAAAATATTCGCTCAAGTTGGCAGGACTTCCAGAGCAAGAGGCCGAATTTTCACATTATGTGGCCGAACTAGGGAACCAGCCGAGTCGGACACTTTTCCGGGCAAGACCCGATGGCACTTAGAAAATATTCGCTCAAGTTGGCAGGACTTCCAGAGCGAGAGGCCGAATTTTCACTCGTTCGGACCGACTCGGGGAACCAGCCGAGTCGGACACTTTTCCGGGCAAGACCCGATGGCACTTAGAAAATATTCGCTCAAGTTGGCAGGACTTCCAGGCGAAGAGGCCGAATTTTCACATTATGTGGCCGAACTAGGGAACCAGCCGAGTCGGACACTTTTCCGGGCAAGACCCGATGGCACTTAGAAAATATTCGCTCAAGTTGGCAGGACTTCCAGGCGAAGAGGCCGAATTTTCGCTCGTTCGGGCCGACTCGGGGAACCAGCCGAGTCGGACACTTTTCCGGGCAAGACCCGATGGCACTTAGAAAATATTCGCTCAAGTTGGCAGGACTTCCAGAGCGAGAGGCCGGATTTTCGCTCGTTCGGGCCGACTCGGGGAACCAGCCGAGTCGGACACTTTTCCGGGCAAGACCCGATGGCACTTAGAAAATATTCGCTCAAGTTGGCAGGACTTCCAGAGCAAGAGGCCGAATTTTCACATTATGTGGCCGAACTAGGGAACCGGACGAGTCGGACACTTTTCCGGGCAAGACCCGATGGCACTTAGAAAATTTTCGCTCAAGTTGGCAGGACTTCCAGAGCAAGAGGCCGAATTTTCACATTATGTGGCCGAACTAGGGAACCGGACGAGTCGGACACTTTTCCGGGCAAGACCCGATGGCACTTAGAAAATATTCGCTCAAGTTGGCAGGACTTCCAGAGCGAGAGGCCGAATTTTCGCTCGTTCGGGCCGACTCGGGGAACCAGCCGAGTCGGACACTTTTCCGGGCAAGACCCGATGGCACTTAGAAAATATTCGCTCAAGTTGGCAGGACTTCCAGGCGAAGAGGCCGAATTTTCACATTATGTGGCCGAACTAGGGAACCAGCCGAGTCGGACACTTTTCCGGGCAAGACCCGATGGCACTTAGAAAATATTCGCTCAAGTTGGCAGGACTTCCAGGCGAAGAGGCCGAATTTTCGCTCGTTCGGGCCGACTCGGGGAACCAGCCGAGTCGGACACTTTTCCGGGCAAGACCCGATGGCACTTAGAAAATATTCGCTCAAGTTGGCAGGACTTCCAGAGCAAGAGGCTGAATTTTCTCTTTCTCTGGCCGACTCGGGGAACCAGCCGAGTCGGACACTTTTCCGGGCAAGACCCGATGGCACTTAGAAAATATTCGCTCAAGTTGGCAGGACTTCCAGAGCAAGAGGTCGAATTTTCGCTCGTTCGGGCCGACTCGGGGAACCAGCCGAGTCGGACACTTTTCCGGGCAAGACCCGATGGCACTTAGAAAATATTCGCTCAAGTTGGCAGGACTTCCAGAGCAAGAGGCCGAATTTTCACATTATGTGGCCGAACTAGGGAACCAGCCGAGTCGGACACTTTTCCGGGCAAGACCCGATGGCACTTAGAAAATATTCGCTCAAGTTGGCAGGACTTCCAGAGCAAGAGGCCGAATTTTCACTCGTTCGGACCGACTCGGGGAACCAGCCGAGTCGGACACTTTTCCGGGCAAGACCCGATGGCACTTAGAAAATATTCGCTCAAGTTGGCAGGACTTCCAGGCGAAGAGGCCGAATTTTCACATTATGTGGCCGAACTAGGGAACCAGCCGAGTCGGACACTTTTCCGGGCAAGACCCGATGGCACTTAGAAAATATTCGCTCAAGTTGGCAGGACTTCCAGGCGAAGAGGTCGAATTTTCGCTCGTTCGGGCCGACTCGGGGAACCAGCCGAGTCGGACACTTTTCCGGGCAAGACCCGATGGCACTTAGAAAATATTCGCTCAAGTTGGCAGGACTTCCAGAGCGAGAGGCCGGATTTTCGCTCGTTCGGGCCGACTCGGGGAACCAGCCGAGTCGGACACTTTTCCGGGCAAGACCCGATGGCACTTAGAAAATATTCGCTCAAGTTGGCAGGACTTCCAGAGCAAGAGGCCGAATTTTCACATTATGTGGCCGAACTAGGGAACCGGACGAGTCGGACACTTTTCCGGGCAAGACCCGATGGCACTTAGAAAATTTTCGCTCAAGTTGGCAGGACTTCCAGAGCAAGAGGCCGAATTTTCACATTATGTGGCCGAACTAGGGAACCGGACGAGTCGGACACTTTTCCGGGCAAGACCCGATGGCACTTAGAAAATATTCGCTCAAGTTGGCAGGACTTCCAGAGCGAGAGGCCGAATTTTCGCTCGTTCGGGCCGACTCGGGGAACCAGCCGAGTCGGACACTTTTCCGGGCAAGACCCGATGGCACTTAAAAAATATTCGCTCAAGTTGGCAGGACTTCCAGAGCAAGAGGCTGAATTTTCTCTTTCTCTGGCCGACTCGGGGAACCAGCCGAGTCGGACACTTTTCCGGGCAAGACCCGATGGCACTTAGAAAATATTCGCTCAAGTTGGCAGGACTTCCAGAGCAAGAGGTCGAATTTTCGCTCGTTCGGGCCGACTCGGGGAACCAGCCGAGTCGGACACTTTTCCGGGCAAGACCCGATGGCACTTAGAAAATATTCGCTCAAGTTGGCAGGACTTCCAGAGCAAGAGGCCGAATTTTCACATTATGTGGCCGAACTAGGGAACCAGCCGAGTCGGACACTTTTCCGGGCAAGACCCGATGGCACTTAGAAAATATTCGCTCAAGTTGGCAGGACTTCCAGAGCAAGAGGCCGAATTTTCACTCGTTCGGACCGACTCGGGGAACCAGCCGAGTCGGACACTTTTCCGGGCAAGACCCGATGGCACTTAGAAAATATTCGCTCAAGTTGGCAGGACTTCCAGGCGAAGAGGCCGAATTTTCACATTATGTGGCCGAACTAGGGAACCAGCCGAGTCGGACACTTTTCCGGGCAAGACCCGATGGCACTTAGAAAATATTCGCTCAAGTTGGCAGGACTTCCAGGCGAAGAGGCCGAATTTTCGCTCGTTCGGGCCGACTCGGGGAACCAGCCGAGTCGGACACTTTTCCGGGCAAGACCCGATGGCACTTAGAAAATATTCGCTCAAGTTGGCAGGACTTCCAGAGCGAGAGGCCGGATTTTCGCTCGTTCGGGCCGACTCGGGGAACCAGCCGAGTCGGACACTTTTCCGGGCAAGACCCGATGGCACTTAGAAAATATTCGCTCAAGTTGGCAGGACTTCCAGAGCAAGAGGCCGAATTTTCACATTCCGTGGCCGACTCGGGGAACCAGCCGAGTCGGACACTTTTCCGGGCAAGACCCGATGGCACTTAGAAAATATTCGCTCAAGTTGGCAGGACTTCCAGAGCAAGAGGCCGAATTTTCACAATATGTGGCCGAACTAGGGAACCGGACGAGTCGGACACTTTTCCGGGAGAGACCCGATGGCACTTAGAAAATATTCGCTCAAGTTGGCAGGACTTCCAGAGCGAGAGGCCGAATTTTCGCTCGTTCGGGCCGACTCGGGGAACCAGCCGAGTCGGACACGTTACGGCCGAACACCCGTTGGCACTTAGAAAATATTCGCTCAAGTTGGCAGGACTTCCAGAGCAAGAGGCCGAATTTGCACATTTTCTGGCCGACTCGGGGAACCAGCCGAGTCGGACACATTACGGCCGAACACCCGTTGGCACTTAGAAAATATTCGCCAAAGTCGGCCGGACTTCCAGGCGAAGAGGCCGAATTTTCGCTCGTTCGGGCCGACTCGGGGAACCAGCCGAGTCGGACACATTTCGGCGTAACACCCGTTGGCACTTAGAAAATATTCGCCCAAGTCGGCCGGACTTCCAGGCGAAGAGGCCGAATTTTCGCTCGTTCGGGCCGACCGGAGGAACCAGCCGAGTCGGACACATTTCGGCGTAACACCCGTTGGCACTTAGAAAATATTCGCCAAAGTTCGTTGGACCTCCAGGCGAAGAGGCCGAATTTTCGCTCGTTCGGGCCGACTCGGGGAACCAGCCGAGTCGGACACATTACGGCCGAACACCCGTTGGCACTTAGAAAATATTCGCCAAAGTTCGTCGGACTTCCAGGCGAAGAGGCCGAATTTTCGCTCGTTCGGGCCGACTCGGGGAACCAGCCGAGTCGGACACATTTCGGCGCAACACCCGTTGGCACTTAGAAAATATTCGCCCAAGTCGGCCGGACTTCCAGGCGAAGAGGCCGAATTTTCACTTTTTCTGGCCGACCGGAGGAACCAGCCGCGTCGGACACATTACGGTGTAACACCCGTTGGCACTTAGAAAATATTCGCCAAAGTTCGTCGGACCTCCAGAGCGAGAGGCCGAATTTTCACTTTTTCTGGCCGACCGGAGAACCAGCCGAGGCGGACACATCGCGCCGCTTTTGCCGTTGGCATATTCGAAACTTCCAGAATCGGCTTTTTCGCCGTCGCTGTCCGGCCTGGGCACCATCGTGGCTCGGACACGTCGTGTGCCAGCGTCCGCTGGCACTTAGAAAATTTTTCAAAATAAAAATAAACAGTCCTGCACATACGTGCCCACTATATTTTGCGAAAGGGGAGTAAACCGTCGATGAGTACGCTGACTAGTGGGACCAACCATCGCGCTCTGGCGCACCTGAAGACCAAAGTTGGTACTGCACCCTACCCCTGGTACCCAAACGGGGTAGAGGCCGATTTTTCGCATTTGGCGGCCGACCTAGGGAACCAGAAGAGGCGGACACTTTTCCGAGCAAGTGCCGATGGCACTTCCAGAGCGAGAGGCCGAATAATCGTAATTTGTGGCCGACTTGGGAACCAGCGAAGGCGGATAGGAAGTGGAGTGGGTCCCGCTGGCTGGTCCGCGGGCCAATTGCGGTCCCGCGAGTTAGCGATCGCGGTCCGGAATTCTAGCCGACTTGGGAACCAGCGAAGGCGGATAGGAAGTCAAGCGGGTCCCGCCGGCTGGTCCGCGGGCCAATTGCGGTCCCGCGAGTTAGCGATCGCGGTCCGGAATTCTAGCCGGCCGGGGACCACCGCGAGGCGGATGGGTGGTCACCGACGTCCCGCCGGCTGGTCCGCGGGCCATTTAGGGTCCCGCGAGTTAGCGATCGCGGTCCGGAATTCTAGCCGACTTGGGAACCAGCGAAGGCGGATGGGTGGTCACCGAGGTCCCGCCGGCTGGTCCGCGGGCCATTTAGGGTCCCGCGAGGTACCGATCGCGGTCCGGAATTCTACCCGGCCAGGGACCACCGCGAGGCGGATGGGTCTTCACCGAAGTCCCGCCGGCTGGTCCGCGGGCCATTTAGGGTCCCGCGAGGTACCGATCGCGGCCCGGAATTCTAGCCGGCCAGGGACCACCGCGAGGCGGATGGGTCTTCACCGAGGTCCCGCCGGCTGGTCCGCGGGCCATTTAGGGTCCCGCGAGGTACCGATCGCGGCCCGGAATTCTAGCCGGCCGGGGACCACCGCGAGGCGGATGGGTGGTCACCGACGTCCCGCCGGCTGGTCCGCGGGCCATTTAGGGTCCCGCGAATTAGCGATCGCGGTCCGGAATTCTAGCCGGCAAGGGACCACCGCGCGGCGGATGGGTCTTCACCGAGGTCCCGCCGGCTGGTCCGCGGGCCATTTAGGGTCCCGCGAGGTACCGATCGCGGTCCGGAATTCTACCCGGCCAGGGACCACCGCGAGGCGGATGGGTCTTCACCGAGGTCCCGCCGGCTGGTCCGCGGGCCATTTAGGGTCCCGCGAGGTACCGATCGCGGTCCGGAATTCTACCCGGCCAGGGACCACCGCGAGGCGGATGGGTCTTCACCGAGGTCCCGCCGGCTGGTCCGCGGGCCATTTAGGGTCCCGCGAATTACCGATCGCGGTCCGGAATTCTAGCCGGCCAGGGACCACCGCGAGGCGGATGGGTGGTCACCGAGGTCCCGCCGGCTGGTCCGCGGGCCATTTAGGGTCCCGCGAGTTAGCGATCGCGGTCCGGAATTCTAGCCGACTTGGGAACCAGCGAAGGCGGATAGGAAGTCAAGCGGGTCCCGCCGGCTGGTCCGCGGGCCATTTAGGGTCCCGCGAATTACCGATCGCGGTCCGGAATTCTAGCCGGCCAGGGACCACCGCGAGGCGGATGGGTGGTCACCGAGGTCCCGCCGGATGGTCCGCGGGCCATTTAGGGTCCCGCGAGTTAGCGATCGCGGTCCGGAATTCTAGCCGGCCAGGGACCACCGCGAGGCGGATGGGTCTTCACCGAGGTCCCGCCGGCTGGTCCGCGGGCCATTTAGGGTCCCGCGAGTTACCGATCGCGGTCCGGAATTCTACCCGGCCGGGGACCACCGCGAGGCGGATGGGTCTTCACCGAGGTCCCGCCGGATGGTCCGCGGGCCATTTAGGGTCCCGCGAGGTACCGATCGCGGCCCGGAATTCTAGCCGGCCAGGGACCACCGCGAGGCGGATGGGTCTTCACCGAGGTCCCGCCGGCTGGTCCGCGGGCCATTTAGGGTCCCGCGAGGTACCGATCGCGGTCCGGAATTCTACCCGGCCAGGGACCACCGCGAGGCGGATGGGTCTTCACCGAGGTCCCGCCGGCTGGTCCGCGGGCCATTTAGGGTCCCGCGAGGTACCGATCGCGGTCCGGAATTCTACCCGGCCAGGGACCACCGCGAGGCGGATGGGTCTTCACCGAGGTCCCGCCGGCTGGTCCGCGGGCCATTTAGGGTCCCGCGAGGTACCGATCGCGGTCCGGAATTCTACCCGGCCAGGGACCACCGCGAGGCGGATGGGTCTTCAACGAGGTCCCGCCGGCTGGTCCGCGGGCCATTTAGGGTCCCGCGAGTTAGCGATCGCGGTCCGGAATTCTAGCCGACTTGGGAACCAGCGAAGGCGGATGGGTGGTCACCGAGGTCCCGCCGGATGGTCCGCGGGCCATTTAGGGTCCCGCGAGTTAGCGATCGCGGTCCGGAATTCTAGCCGACTTGGGAACCAGCGAAGGCGGATAGGAAGTCAAGTGGGTCCCGCCGGCTGGTCCGCGGGCCATTTAGGGTCCCGCAAGTTAGCGATCGCGGTCCGGAATTCTAGCCGACTTGGGAACCAGCGAAGGCGGATGGGTGGTCACCGAGGTCCCGCCGGCTGGTCCGCGGGCCATTTAGGGTCCCGCGAGTTACCGATCGCGGCCCGGAATTCTAGCCGACTTGGGAACCAGCGAAGGCGGATAGGAAGTCAAGTGGGTCCCGCCGGCTGGTCCGCGGGCCATTTAGGGTCCCGCGAGTTAGCGATCGCGGTCCGGAATTCTAGCCGACTTGGGAACCAGCGAAGGCGGATGGGTGGTCACCGAGGTCCCGCCGGCTGGTCCGCGGGCCATTTAGGGTCCCGCGAGTTAGCGATCGCGGTCCGGAATTCTAGACGACTTGGGAACCAGCGAAGGCGGATAGGAAGTCAAGTGGGTCCCGCCGGCTGGTCCGCGGGCCATTTAGGGTCCCGCGAGGTACCGATCGCGGTCCGGAATTCTACCCGGCCGGGGACCACCGCGAGGCGGATGGGTGGTCACCGACGTCCCGCCGGCTGGTCCGCGGGCCATTTAGGGTCCCGCGAGTTACCGATCGCGGCCCGGAATTCTACCCGGCCGGGGACCACCGCGAGGCGGATGGGTCTTCACCGAGGTCCCGCCGGCTGGTCCGCGGGCCATTTAGGGTCCCGCGAGTTAGCGATCGCGGTCCGGAATTCTAGCCGACTTGGGAACCAGCGAAGGCGGATAGGAAGTCAAGTGGGTCCCGCCGGCTGGTCCGCGGGCCATTTAGGGTCCCGCGAGGTACCGATCGCGGTCCGGAATTCTACCCGGCCGGGGACCACCGCGAGGCGGATGGGTGGTCACCGACGTCCCGCCGGCTGGTCCGCGGGCCATTTAGGGTCCCGCGAGTTACCGATCGCGGCCCGGAATTCTACCCGGCCGGGGACCACCGCGAGGCGGATGGGTCTTCACCGAGCTCCCGCCGGGTGGTCCGCGGGCCATTTAGGGTCCCGCGAGGTACCGATCGCGGTCCGGAATTCTACCCGGCCGGGGACCACCGCGAGGCGGATGGGTGGTCACCGACGTCCCGCCGGCTGGTCCGCGGGCCATTTAGGGTCCCGCGAGTTACCGATCGCGGCCCGGAATTCTACGCGGCCGGGGACCACCGCGAGGCGGATGGGTCTTCACCGAGGTCCCGCCGGCTGGTCCGCGGGCCATTTAGGGTCCCGCGAGGTACCGATCGCGGTCCGGAATTCTACCCGGCCGGGGACCACCGCGAGGCGGATGGGTCTTCACCGAGGTCCCGCCGGCTGGTCCGCGGGCCATTTAGGGTCCCGCGAGGTACCGATCGCGGTCCGGAATTCTACCCGGCCGGGGACCACCGCGAGGCGGATGGGTCTTCACCGAGGTCCCGCCGGCTGGTCCGCGGGCCATTTAGGGTCCCGCGAGGTACCGATCGCGGTCCGGAATTCTACCCGGCCAGGGACCACCGCGAGGCGGATGGGTCTTCACCGAGGTCCCGCCGGCTGGTCCGCGGGCCATTTAGGGTCCCGCGAGGTACCGATCGCGGTCCGGAATTCTACCCGGCCAGGGACCACCGCGAGGCGGATGGGTCTTCCCCGAGGTCCCGCCGGCTGGTCCGCGGGCCATTTAGGGTCCCGCGAGGTACCGATCGCGGTCCGGAATTCTACCCGGCCAGGGACCACCGCGAGGCGGATGGGTCTTCACCGAGGTCCCGCCGGCTGGTCCGCGGGCCATTTAGGGTCCCGCGAGGTACCGATCGCGGTCCGGAATTCTACCCGGCCGGGGACCACCGCGAGGCGGATGGGTGGTCACCGAGGTCCCGCCGGCTGGTCCGCGGGCCATTTAGGGTCCCGCGAGTTAGCGATCGCGGCCCGGAATTCTAGCCGGCCGGGGACCACCGCGAGGCGGATAGGTCTTCACCGAGGTCCCGCCGGCTGGTCCGCGGGCCATTTAGGGTCCCGCGAGGTACCGATCGCGGTCCGGAATTCTACCCGGCCGGGGACCACCGCGAGGCGGATGGGTGGTCACCGAGGTCCCGCCGGCTGGTCCGCGGGCCATTTAGGGTCCCGCGAGTTCGCGGTCGCGGTCCGGAATTCTAGCCGGCCGGGGACCACCGCGAGGCGGATGGGTGGTCACCGAGGTCCCGCCGGCTGGTCCGCGGGCCATTTAGGGTCCCGCGAGGTACCGATCGCGGCCCGGAATTCTAGCCGGCCGGGGACCACCGCGAGGCGGATGGGTCTTCACCGAGGTCCCGCCGGCTGGTCCGCGGGCCATTTAGGGTCCCGCGAGTTAGCGATCGCGGTCCGGAATTCTAGCCGGCCGGGAACCACCGCGAGGCGGATGGGTGCTCACCGAGGTCCCGCCGGCTGGTCCGCGGGCCATTTAGGGTCCCGCGAGGTACCGATCGCGGTCCGGAATTCTACCCGGCCAGGGACCACCGCGAGGCGGATGGGTGGTCACCGAGGTCCCGCCGGCTGGTCCGCGGGCCATTTAGGGTCCCGCGAGTTAGCGATCGCGGTCCGGAATTCTAGCCGGCCCGGAGCCACCCAGAGGCCGTGCACACGCGCCGGGTGGCCGGAAATACCTCCAGCCGAGCGGACATGCACTTTGTAAGCACCTTGGACGAGATGGCTGAGCCTTACTCGACTTCCAGCACCCCGGCTAAGCGTTCTCCACGGCCCGCTGTGCTTCCAGAAGACCTCCAGCCGGTCCTCATGGTGCTTTACTCCTCACTCTCTAAGCCGGCCCAGGCTTCCAGCACCCCGGCTAAGCGTTCTCCACGGCCCGCTGTGCTTCCAGAAGACCTCCAGACGGTCCTCATGGTGCTTTACTCCTCACTCTTTAAGCCGAACGAGGCTTCCAGCACCCCGGCTAAGCATTTTACGCGGCCCGCCGAGCCTCCACAGCACTTCCAGCCGGTTCCACGGCTGCTTTCCTCCTCACTGTTTAAGCCGAACGAGGCTTCCAGAGCCCCGGCTAAGCGTTTTGCGCGGCCCGCTGAGCTTCCAGAGCACCTCCAGCCGGTTCCCCGGCTGCTTTCCTCCTCACTTTCTAAGCCGCCCGAGGCTTCCAGAGCCCCGGCTAAGCGTTCTCCACGTCCCGTTGATCTCCCCGGAGGTCGTAACGGGGAATTACCTCCCTCCAGCGGACACGGCGGGTAAATACGCCACCTCTCGCACTTAGCGCACACACCCGTTGCTGCGCGTCCGGTGGCACTTTGAGCGGCCAAACGGCGGGAGTAACAGTCACTCTCTTAAGTTAGGCTCATTTGACATTTTCTTGAACGGTTCGTGGATAAATATGTGATATATACTACATATGATCGCATTTATAGTCAAATCTTTTCAAAATGTCATTCTCCGGGTGCATTCCTCCTCGCTTCTTAAGCCGAACGAGGCTTCCAGAGCCCCGGTTAAGCGTTTTACGTGGCCCGCCGAGCCTCCACAGCACCTCCAGCCGGTTCTCCGGGTGCTCCCATCCTCACTGTTTAAGCCGAACGAGGCTTCCAGAGCCCCGGCTAAGCGTTTTACGCGGCCCGCTGAACTTCCACAGCACCTCCAGCCGGTTCTCCGGGTGCTCCCATCCTCACTGTTTAAGCCGAACGAGGCTTCCAGAGCCCCGGCTAAGCGTTTTACGCGGCCCGCTGAGCTTCCACCGCACCTCCAGCCGGTTCCCCGGCTGCTTTCCTCCTCACTGTTTAAGCCGAACGAGGCTTCCAGAGCCCCGGCTAAGCGTTTTGCGCGGCTCGCCGAACTTCCACAGCACCTCCAGCCGGTCCTCGGGGTGCTTTCTTCCCAACTATTGACGCCCGAGGAGGCTTCCAGCACCCCGGCTAAGCGTTCTCCGCGTCCCGCTGATCTTCCCGGAGCTTGTAACGGGGAAATACCTCCCTCTAGCGGACACGGCGGGTAAATACGCCACCTCTCGCACTTAGCGCACACACCCGTTGCTGCGCGTCTGATGGCACTTTGAGCGGCCAAACGGCGGGAGTAACTGTCACTCTCTTAAGGTAGGCTCACTTGAGATTTTTTTAACCGTCCGCGGAGGCGACCGGGACCACCGGGACAGCCGGGAGGCCGTGCGCGCGGGCCAAGTGGCCGAAAATAGCTCCAGGCCGACCGGATCGGCTAGTTGTAGGCACCGCGGATGAGATCGCGGAGCATTATTCGACTTCCAGCGGCCCGTGCGCTCACGCACGCCGCCCGGCACCTCCGGGAGGCCGTGCGCATGCGCAAGTTGCCGAAAATAGCTCCTAGCCGACCGGATCGGCTGTTTGTGAGCACCGCGGATGAGATCGCGGAGCTTCATCCGACTTCCAGCGGCCGGTGCGCTCGCGCACTCCACCCGGCACCTCCGGGAGGCCGTGCGCGCGCGCCAAGTGGCCCAAAATAGCTCCAGCCCAGCGGATCTGCACTCCGCGGATGAGATCGCGGAGCTTTTTTCGACTTCCAGCGGCCGGCGCGCACGACGAGCGGACCCGGTGACGGTCCAGCTCCACCCGGTACCTCGCACGGCCCGCTTCTCCCCCCCGCGCGGACTTCCGAGCGCTCGGGGAGACGTTCGGAAGCCGCCGGTGACGTTGGAGCGGGGAAATACCTCCCTCCAGCGGACACGGCGAGTAAATACACCTTCGGCCAAACGGCGGGAGTAACTATGACTCTCTTAAGGTAGCGGCACTCGACATCTTTTTCACGGTTCGTGGACGACCCGGCCGGTTCTCGGGGGTGCTTTTTCTCCTAACTCTTGACCCCCGAGGAGGCTTCCAGAGCCCCGGCTAAGCGTTTTACGCGGCCCGCTGAACTTCCACAGCACCTCCAGCCGGTTCTCCGGGTGCTCCCATCCTCACTGTTTAAGCCGAACGAGGCTTCCAGAGCCCCGGCTAAGCGTTTTACGCGGCCCGCCGAGCTTCCACAGCACCTCCAGCCGGTTCTCATGATGCATTCCTCCTCACTTTCTAAGCCGAACGAGGCTTCCAGAGCCTCGGCTAAGCGTTTTACGCGGCCCGCTGAGCTTCCACAGCACCTCCAGCCGGTTCCCCGGGTGCTTTCCTCCTCACTATTTAAGCCGAACGAGGCTTCCAGAGCCTCGGCGAAGCGTTTTACGCGGCCCGCTGGACTTCCAGAGCACCTCCAGCCGGTTCCCCGGGTGCTTTCCTTCTCACTGTTTAAGCCGAACTAGGCTTCCAGAGCCCCGGCTAAGCGTTTTACGCGGCCCGCCGAGCCTCCACAGCACTTCCAGGCGGTTCTCCGGGTGCTTCACTCCTCACTCTTTAAGCCGAACGAGGCTTCCAGAGCCCCGGCTAAGCGTTTTACGCGGCCCGCTGAGCTTCCACCGCACCTCCAGCCGGTTCCCCGAGTGCTTTACTCCTCACTTTCTAAGCCGAACGAGGCTTCCAGAGCCCCGGCTAAGCGTTCTCCGCGTCCCGCTGATCTTCCCGGAGCTTGTAACGGGGAAATACCTCCCTCTAGCGGACACGGCGGGTAAATACGCCACCTCTCGCACTTAGCGCACACTCGCGTTGCTGCGCGTCTGATGGCACTTTGAGCGGCCAAACGGCGGGAGTAACTGTCACTCTCTTATGGTAGGCTCACTTGAGATTTTTTTAACCGTCCGCGGAGGCTACCGGGACCACCGGGACAGCCGGGAGGCCGTGCGCGCGGGCCAAGTGGCCGAAAATAGCTCCAAGCCCAGCGGATCGGCTGTTTGCAAGCACCGCGGATGAGATCGCGGAGCTTTATCCGACTTCCAGCGGCCGGTGCGCTCGCGCACTCCACCCGGCACCTCCGGGAGGCCGTGCGCGCGCGCCAAGTGGCCCAAAATAGCTCCAGCCCAGCGGATCGGCTCTTTACAAGCACCGCGGATGAGATCGCGGAGCATTATTCGACTTCCAGCGGCCCGTGCGCTCACGCACTCCACCCGGCACCTCCGGGAGGCCGTGCGCGCGCGCCAAGTGGCCGAAAATAGCTCCAAGACGACCGGATCGGCTGTTTACAAGCTCCGCGGATGAGATCGCGGAGCTTTATGCGACTTCCAGCGGCCGGTGCGCTCGCGCACTCCACCCGGCACCTCCGGGAGGCCGTGCGCGCGCGCCAAGTGGCCCAAAATAGCTCCAGCCCAGCGGATCTGCACTTTACAAGCTCCGCGGATGAGATCGCGGAGCTTCATTCGACTTCCAGCGGCCGGTGCGCTCGCGCACTCCACGCGGCACCATCCGGGAGGCCGTGCGCGCGCGCCAAGTGGCCCAAAATAGCTCCAGCCCAGCGGATCGGCTGTTTACAAGCACCGCGGATGAGATCGCGGAGCTTTATTCGACTTCCAGCGGCCGGCGCGCACGACGAGCGGACCAGGTGACGGTCCAGCTCCACACGGTACCTCGCACGGCCCGCTTCTCCCCCCCGCGCGGACTTCCGAGCGCTCGGAGAGACGTTCGGAAGCCGCCGGTGACGTTGGAGCGGGGAAATACCTCCCTCCAGCGGACACGGCGAGTAAATACACCTTCGGCCAAACGGCGGGAGTAACTATGACTCTCTTAAGGTAGCGGCACTCGACATCTTTTTCACGGTTCGTGGAGGACCCGGCCGGTTCTCGGGGGTGCTTTTTCTCCTAACTCTCGACGCCCGAGGAGGCTTCCAGAGCCCCGGCTAAGCGTTTTCCGCTGGCCGATGAGCTTCCAGAGCACCTCCAGCCGGTTCTCATGGGGCTTTCCTCCTAACTCTTGAAGCCCGAGGAGGCTTCCAGAGCCCCGGCTAAGCGTTTTACGCGGCCCGCCGAGCTTCCACAGCACCTCCAGCCGGTTCTCATGATGCATTCCTCCTCACTTTCTAAGCCGAACGAGGCTTCCAGAGCCCCGGCTAAGCGTTTTACGCGGCCCGCCGAGCTTCCACAGCACCTCCAGCCGGTTCTCATGATGCATTCCTCCTCACTTTCTAAGCCGAACGCGGCTTCCAGAGCCCCGGCTAAGCGTTTTACGCGGCCCGCTGGACTTCCACAGCACCTCCAGCCGGTTCCCCGAGTGCTTTCCACCTCACTTTCTAAGCCGAACGAGGCTCCAAGCGCCCCGGCTAAGCGTTCTCCGCGTCCCGGTGATCTTCCCGGAGGTCGTAACGGGGAAATACCTCCCTCCAGCGGACACGGAGAGAAATTACACCGCCTCTCGCACACAGGCGGGTAAACGGCGGGAGTAACTATGACTCTCTTAAGGTAGCCTGACTTGACATCTGTTTAACGGTTCGTGGATAAATACATGATATATACAACTTATGCTCGCATTTACAGCCAAATAATATAAAGTGAGCATTCGGTTATAAACATTGTATTCATAATGTTTATAGGTGATGTTAATATTTATATATTTAATGTTTATAGGTGATGTTAATATTTATATATTTAATGTTTATAGGTGATGTTAATATTTATATATTTATTTTGTACATCATGTTATGGTTGTACGACACTTGCTATAGGATCATGATGTGATCATATCGGCGGGAGTCGGCCCGGGCTCCGGGTGAAGAGGCCGAATTCTCGACACTCGCGGCCGACCGGGGAACCAGCAGAGGCGGACGCATCGCGGTGCGAGAGCCCTTGGCACTTAGAAAAAATTTGGCAAAAGTCGCTCCGGGCTCCGGGTGGAGAGGCCGAATTATCGCCACTCGCGGCCGACCGGGGAACCAGCAGAGGCGGACGCATCGCGGCGCGAGAGCCCTTGGCACTTAGAAAAAAAATGGCAAAAGTCGCTCCGGGCTCCGGGTGAAGAGGCCGAATTCTCGCCACTCGCGGCCGACCGGGGAACCAGCGAAGGCGGGTAAGCTTTCTAGGGAGCCCCGCCGGCTGGTCCGCGGGCCGAACGTGGTCCCGTAAAGTACCGACAGCGGACGCCGACCCACGCCCGGTAAGAACCACCGAGAGGCGGACACGCTCTCCGACGAGCCCCGCCGGCCGTTCCGCGGCGGGAAATGCGCCCTCTGGCGGACACGCCGTTGTAAATGAATGGGCTTTGGCACTTAGTGCATTTTCGCAAAAGTTGAGCCGCGCTCCGGGCGAAGAGGCCGAATTCTCGCTACTCGCGGCCGACCGGGGAACCAGCGAAGGCGGGTAAGCTTTCAAGAGAGCCCCGCCGGCTGGTCCGCGGGCCGAACGTGGTCCCGTAAAGTACCGACAGCGGACGGCGACCCACGCCCGGCAGGAACCACCGAGAGGCGGACACGCTCTCCGACGAGCCCCGCCGGCCGGTCCGCGGCGGGAAATGCGCCCTCTGGCGGACACGCCGTTGTAAATGAATGGGCTTTGGCACTTAGTGCATTTTCGCAAAAGTTGAGCCGCGCTCCGGGCGAAGAGGCCGAATTCTCGCCACTCGTGGCCGACCAGGGAACCAGCGAAGGCGGGTAAGCTTTCAAGAGAGCCCCGCCGGCTGGTCCGCGGGCCGATTATGGTCCCGTCACCCACCGACAGCGGACGCCGACCCACGCCC